>NW_015392061.1:0-3472 GCF_001527695.2 Protobothrops mucrosquamatus | reverse complement strand
CCCCCCCCCCCCCCCCGCAAAGCCTCTCGCAGCCGGGAACCAGGAACCCCAAGCGATCTTCCCTTTGGATGAAATGCATTTTAATGCGGAGAAAAGCAAAGTTTTACATCGAGGCAGCAAAAATCCAAGGTGCAAGGGCAGAGGAGGCGAGACCTGGCTCAAAAACAGTAACTGCGAGAAGGACCTTGGAGTCTTAGTGGACCATCGCTTGACCAGGAACCACTCTCTGAGCTGGCTTGTTTTCTTGGCAGACGTTTCATTACCCTAACTAGGTAACATCATCAGTGCCTAGTAAGGGGTGCTGTTTGCTGTCTATTCTGGGGTCTTGCCTGTCTGGGGGGTGGATGGGGGCGATCTTAGGGATTCTTTGGCTGGGCTGTTTACTGATGGGCTTTTGGGGAAGTTGCTTTCAGAAGGTCCCTCTGTGGTCCATCTGAACACAAGATCTCTGATTGTGCATATCCTCGCCCGTGCAATTGAAAAAAATGGAGTAAACAGAGATTTAAAACGTTTGTTGAGATTTGTAGGGTTGCCAGGTCTGCTTCCAAAAAATAGCGGACAAGCGTGGGGGGGGGTGTTAAGTAGTAAAAAAAGTAGACTGTACAGCTTTAGATTACGTACCATTTCATCATAAAGCTTTTGAATAAAAAAAATGTCCACTATTTTGTGAAAAAAAATAGTGAACATAATGTGAAAAAAGTGGACTGTCCATCAAATAGTGGACACCTGGCAACCCTAGACTCAGATTTGCAATGTGATATTAACACAACTGACCTCATTGCAATGGGGAGGGGAGGGTTTGGGGCTATGCTGACTCAGGAATTCTGGGAGTTGAAGTCCATGAGTCATAAAAGAGCCGAGGTTGCCTACCCCTGGTTTGGGGGAAAGAAAACAAGTTTAAATTAACTGAATTGAGCTCATGTTATCTTAGCCCAGGTGAGATCCTCTTTTTTGTGCTCAGTTTAAAAGGCCAGCAAGGAAACCCGTTGTTTTTATGCGAATGTTTACTTTGCTTCTGCTTTAAAAAGCTGTGTGGAATCTCTAAAAAGCAATATTTTCCTTTTTTGGCCCTGAGGAGGCTGGGACGAGGCAGACCTTTCTTGGTGGATGTTTTACAAAGCATACAAAGTTCTGAGGAAGTTTTGAGGCTGGTCTTGTAAAGCAGGTAGTAGAACAAGCTGATGGCTAGAAGGCTGCCTTGTTGTTGTTAGTTGCGAAGTCGTGTCCATGGACAACGTTCCTCCAGGCCTTACATAATTTTAAATATTTTTCAAAATGCCTATCGGAGGCAGCTGCAGAGACCTGGAATCTTTGTGGCCTTGCATCCTCCAACAAGCGTAAGAAAGAACAGCCCTTTTCGCACATGCTCTGCCCCATCTGATCTCTCTCGTCTTCCGCTGAATTTTCCTACTCACAACTCTGTATTGGTCCCTGTTGGACTTCATCTTGCTGGTTTCTTCCATTTTGGCTCATCAAGATCATCTTGAATGACAATTCTATCTCCATTATTGTGGATCCTCAACAAATAATTCCATATTCTCCTCCCTCTTCCAGGTCATTTATAGACTATGGTCAGCATTACTGTCGGCATCTGAGCCTTTCTCATTTCTCATTGCAGGAGACCAATGAGGATGTGGCCATGAGCTCCACAGAAGAGAAGGGGCGTTCTTAGATCGGGACCCACCAGCCTTTGGCCGGGACTTCATTCTAGAGAATTTGGAAATCGTGGCCGAGTTGGAGAAGCAGCTTCCTGCAAAAAGAGCCCATCGATTAAGGAGAAATCAGCGGTGACGGTCATCCCTGGCCTCGACTCAGAGGGGAAACAAGTGACCCAGAGATCTCTTGGCTACAACTTTAAAGGTGAGGAAACAAATCTTGGTTAAATCTTGGTTTGGAGAATAAGCATATATTTTTTAAGGTTTATTTGACAAAACAGTAATACAGTGAAATTGGGGTTTGCACCTAACGTGCTGGATGAAGGCATCTTACTTCCTTTGAGGAGTATACATTGAGTGCATTTTGTCAGCCAGTTACGAATCCATCTCGTAGTGATGCTGTTTATCCTATATTTTTCTATCTTGCCAAGGTCTACTTTATCAGTCAGCTGGCAATTCAAACCGCCCTTTAATTGCTCCAAATTTTCCCCAAATGCTCCCACATTTCTGTCAAGCCTCCAAACAAAGGAAGACACACACACCTTCAGCCGCCTCCGGCTGCAAGTAGTTTCACATACAGTCTGATTAGGAGAGGAATTTACTCAAGGCCACGGAGATAACAAGGAATGACACATACATCATAAACCTAACAAGTTGGTGTCAATACATGCTTGCCTGAGCAGTTTCAAAAGGGAAGCCAAAATACAGTCCGAGATCTTTGAACATCCAAGTAACGTTGTCAACCAGTCCAATGGTCAGAGTTTCCAGGTTTCCAAGCAGAAGTCACAGAACAAGAGATCAGCAACACAACACTCCAAGGAATCAGCGTTTGTTCCCGACAAATGCCTCTCCCCACAGCGTCTCCTTAAATCTCAGTATCCAGGTGTGCCTTGTGGAGAGGGGCGGGGCGCTCTCCTCCCGAGTAACTGAGCCTGCCTGTGTTGTTCCCTCCTTCTCTCCACTCTCCGTGCTCTAGGATCAGATGGGGGTGGCCCTTGCTCATCGCCTGAACTCTGCCTCTCCTGTTCCTCCTGTCCCAATCCTGAAGGGCCCTGGCCTGCCCCGGCCTGCTCTTCCCCAAATTCCTTTGAAACCACAAACACCTCTCCCTCGGCCTCCATAGGGTCCTGTTCCAGTTCATTTTCCTCCGCAGTTTCAGGCTCCTTCCACGCCCCGACACCTGCCTCACTGGCCCACTTCTGCGGCCGCTCGTGCCTGACCTCTGTTTTACCAGCAGAAGCCTCAGGAAAGGCCTCTGCAATCGAGAATGGAGCTCCGGCTTGACGCGAAGGTTTTCTGAAGGCCTCTGCTGTTGAAACGGAGGCCGGGGGCAACATGCGCGTCCACTCAGAGCTCCGTTCTCGGCTGCAGAGGCCTTTCCTGAAGGCCTCTGCCAGTGAAACAGAGGCCGGGGGGTGATGTGTGCGAACGGCCGCAGAAGAAGTGGGCCAGCGGTGGCCACACAGGCTCTTGCTGGGCAGGGTTGGTGCCGCAGCTGCAAGGCGAGACTGTAAAAGACACCCCCCAAAAATAAAACCTAATTCGTGTTTTTGAGGCAAAAAAATTATAAAACCGGGAAACACAGATAGTTTTGCTGTTCCACTGATTCTGTCACTTGGTCAAAGAATAGTAAGTTTTGTCTGCCACGATCTGTTTTTGACAAACCCATGTTGGCTTCTAGTAATACCTTTGTTTGTTTCTGGGCTGTTTTATTATCAATGGTTTTATTATCTTGTCCAGGATCTTCCCAAGTATTGATCTCAGGATGATTGGCTTGTAGTTTCCTGGTTCCATAGTTTTCCTTTTTTTGTAGGATT
>NW_015392060.1:31078-35877 GCF_001527695.2 Protobothrops mucrosquamatus | reverse complement strand
TGACTGGTGGACTTCAACTCCCAGAATTCCTTAGCCAGCATGGGGGAACTATGGCCCCCTCTGTGACTGGTGGATTTCAACTCCCAGAATTCCTCAGCCAGCATGAAGGAACTATGGCCCCTTTATGACTGGTGGACTTCAACTCCCAGAATTCCTCAGCCAGCATGGGGGAACTATGGCCGCTTCATGACTGGTGGACTTCAACTCCCAGAATTCCTCAGCCAGCATGGGGGAGCTTTGGCCGCTTCATGACTGGTGGACTTCAACTCCCAGAATTCCTCAGCCAGCATGGGGGAACTATGGCCCCTTCATGACTCGGAGACTTCAACTCCCAGAATTCCTCAGCCAGCATGGGGGAACTATGGCCCCTTCATGACTGGTGGACTTCAACTCCCAGAATTCCTCAGCCAGCGTGGGGGAACTATGGCCTCCTCATGGCTTGTGGACTTCAACTCCCAGAATTCCTGACCTAGCACGGCTCAGCTTGGAAACCTCTCCCTTTCCCCTCAGCATGGCTGGCTCAGGAATTCTGGGAGTTGAACTCCACGAGTCATCAAAGAGCCAAGGTGGCCTACCCCTGCCCTAGGTCATCTAGTCCAACCCCTTGCTCAAGCAGGAGACCCTGAAAGAGTCATGGAATAAGAGTTGGAAGGAACCTTGGAGGTCATCCAGTCCAACTCCCTCCTCAAGCAGGAAACCCGAACAGAAACACGGAGTAACAGTGTCGGAAGGGACCCTGGAGTTCTTGTAGCCCAACCCCGTTTGAGCAGGAGACCTTTACGGAATCATAGAGGTGGACGGGACCTTGGAGGTCATCTAGTCCAACCCCCCCCGTCTCAAACGGGAGAGCCCCTACCATTTCAGACCAAGGGCTCTTCAGTCTCTTCCGAAAAACCTCCAGTGGTGGAGCCCCCGTAACTTCTGGTGGCAAGTCGTTCCGCTGGCTAATTGTCCTCCCTGTTAGGAGGTTTCTCCTTCATTCTAAGGTTGCTTCTCTTCTTGCTGAGTTTCCATCCGTCGCTTCTTTGTCCTTCACTCGAGCGCGGCCTTCACGCGAGCCTTGAGGGACCCCAGATTGGAACAGGGGACTCGCTCTGCTTCCTTCCCGTCTCTGAATTTTTCATCCCCATCTTCCAACAAAGTGGGAGGGCACCCTTTCCCCAATTTGATGTGTGAGCACCCACCCAATTCCCCCAGGCAGCTCTGGGCAGTTTACAACAGCGTAGTAAAGCAATAGAAAGACCCGCAGAAAAATATCGATTAAAAAACAGAGTTCAAACGGGCACCTTTTGTGCCTGCACTCCACCCGAACCCACCCAGGTCTCCAACTTACAAGGTGGTGGGGATTGTCGAGTTGAATCTTGTGTTACTCCCTGGAGCTCTGGAGGACTGCGGTCCTCCTCACACGAAGTGGCTGCTAAGAGGTGTTCCGATGGCCCCTCCCTTGCTGAGTGGCTGCCAAGGGTTCAGAGGGCAACCAGGGCAATGCCACTGGGGCAGGTTAGGCACCATCAAAGGGGAGAGGTGATGGGGGACAGCAGGAAGGTGAAGCAAGCAAGCGATTCTGATGGCCTCCCTCCAACTGGGGTGGGAAGCCCCTGGGCTGGGGAAGGAAGGGACCACAAGAGAATAACCATATTATAACAGAATTCCAAAAAACCAGAATAACAGAGTTGGAAGGGACCTTGGAGGTCTTCTAGTCCAACCCTCCGGTGAGGCAGGAAAGCCTGTACCGTTTTGGAAAAACTGCTCTCTAAAGCAGGGGTGTCAAACTGCCGGCCTGCAGGCCGGTTGTATCGTACGGAGGCCACGCCCACCCAGGCTTCGGCAATGCAAAAAAAGTTGCAATACATCGCGACACGTCACGTGACGTGGTGAGTTTGACACCCATGATCTAAAGCAGGGGTGTCAAACTCGCAATATCACGTGATGTGTCGCGATGTATCGTGACTTTTTTGCCGTTACCGGCAATGGGGTGGGCGCGGTTTTGCTATAATGCACCCGGCCCATGGGCCAGCAGTTTGACACCCCTGATCTAAAGGGTGACATGACAGCAGTCTTCCAGTACTTGTGGGTCTATCCTAGGGAGGAAGGGGTCAACTTTTTTCCCAAAGCACCCGAAGGCAGGACAAGAAGCAACGGATGGAAACTAACCAAGGAGAGAAGCAACCTGGAACTAAGGAGACACTTCCTAACAGAGAGGACGATTAACCAGTGGAACTGCTTGCCACCAGATGTTGTGGGTGCTCCATCACTGGAAGTTTTCACCAAGAGACTGGACAGCCATTTGTCCAGAATGGTATAGGACAGACATGTCAAACTCGCGACGTCATGTGACGTCGCACAATGTATCAGAGCGTTTTCCCCATTGCTGGCAATGGGGTGGGCGTGGTTTCATCATGACGTGTCCGGCCCGTGGGCCGGCAGTTTGGCACACCTGGTATAGGATCTCTCACTTTTGCAGGGGGGGGTTGGACTAGAAGACCTCAAAGGTCCCTTCCAACTCTGTTATTCTTATTCAGAATGGTATAGGGTCTCCTGCGTGATCAGGGGATCGGACTACAGGAACTTCATTGTTCCTTCCGACTCTTTATTCTTTTAAAGATCCCGACTCAGGATCCAGCTTTCTGGGTCTCGCTTTTCTTTGAAGAAGAACGTTCCAATCAACAAATGTAACAGCCCTCCCCCATTCAGATCTGATTCATATTTAGGAAGGTGTCCCATCTTGGGCTGACACGCCTTTTGTATCTTTGCAGTCCCTTCGTGGTCGCCAAATTGCCAAACGAACCAGTTCGGGTCCGTTCCTTCTTCGAAGTCGGGAGAGAAGCGATGAGTGAAAATCAAGACACAAGGCAAGCTGCTTATGGAAAGGAGGTTCTGTTTATTTCCCAATAACAGTAACAAGGGTGTTCTTGGGGGCAGCTAGCAAATTGGGTTTGTTGGCGAGTGAATGTTTATGCTTCTGAGTTCTTTGTTATCGATGTGTAAATATGTGTTCTTTCCATGTTTTTTGAGCTGGAGATAATACTCCATTATAGGTTTTCCTTTTGTTGTGTATGATGTTGTGGCTGATCCTTGGGGCTAAGGGAAATGAAAGTATAAGTGTTTTTTTTTTCTAATTTAGCCCTAGCCTATGTAATCTTTTATCTAGTCAACCTGTGTTTTCAGAGATTGCTTTATTATGCAATGTTATCAAATTCAGCATCAATTCCATTTCTTTTTTATCCAAATTTTCCATAATGCCCAACAAAAATAACTGAGGCTTAAACTTTATCTTTTTCTTAAAAACATTTTGAATGTTTCACCAAATCTTTAAAAAAAAGGCCCCTTTCTTGCAAAGATATTTTGCGTGTCGCACTTGGTCTCCTTCCTAGGGACACTCTCTCCGTAGATGACCAAGCTGTCAGAGGCTTCCTAGAGACCCAAGGATGCTCCAGGTTAGAAGGAGACCCCACAGAAGGAAGGGCATCCCCATCGGAGTTAAGAGGCCTGCAGCTGTGGAAACAGAAAGGGGGTGAGGGGCAGAGAGGTTAGCGTGGCAGCGAGTGAAATATTTATTCATTTTGGGCGGCCGCCACGGACGCTGGAAGACGAGCTCCGTCTTCCGCATTCGGTTATGCTCCGCTGTAAGTCCAGAACGACCTTTATTACTCTTGAGCCAGGTACCACTGTCTGATACATGTGCATTTGGTTTATCTTGCCTAAGAGTAAAACCTTACTTTTCCCACCACTGATGTCAAGCTTGAAGCGCGCGCAAGACAGTCACTTGTCTGAGATGGGATAGGTTCTCCTGCTTGAGCAGGGGGCTGGACTACAAGACCTCCAAGGTCCCTTCCAGTTCTGTTCTGTTCTGTTCTTATTTCTATTCTATTCTTATTTCTATTCTATTCTATTCTATTCTATTCTATTCTATTCTATTCTATTATTATTATTATTATTATTATTTTCCTTTTCTATATTCTATTCTATTCTATATTCTATTCTATTCTATTCTATTCTATTCTATTCTATTCTATTCTATTATTATTATTATTATTATTATTATTATTATTATTATTATATTCCTTTTCTATATTCTATTCTATTCCTATATTCTATTCCATTCCATTCTATTCCATTCCATTCCATTCTATTCTATTCTATTCTATTATTATTATTATTATTATTATTATTATTATTATTATTATTATTATTATTATTATTATTATTATTATTATTATTATTATTATTATTATTATTTTCCTTTTCTATATTCTATTTTATTCTATTCTATTCCTATATTCTATTCTATTCTATTCTATTCTATATTCTATTATATTATTATTATTATTATTATTATTATTATATTCCTTTTCTATATTCTATTTTATTCTATTCTATTCCTATATTCTATTCTACTCTATTCTATTCTATTCTATATTCTATTATATTATTACTATTATTATTATTATTATTATTATTATTATTATTATTATTATTATTATTATTATTATTATTATTATTATTATTATTATTATTATTATCTTCGAGACCGTCTTCTGCCGCAGATTGCCTCCCATCGACCGGTACGCTCCCACAGAGCGGGCCTCCTCAGGGTGCTGTCGGCCAAACAGTGTCGGCTGGCGACCCCCAGGGGGAGGGCCTTCTCTGTGGGAGCTCCCACCCTGTGGAACGAACTCCCCCCAGAGATCCGGATTATTCCGGATCTCCCCTCCTTCCGCCGTGCCCTCAAGACATGGCTTTTCCATCAAGCGGGATTGGCCTAGGGGGGGATTTTATAGGGATTTTAAAGGGATTTT
>NW_015392060.1:27511-30339 GCF_001527695.2 Protobothrops mucrosquamatus | reverse complement strand
TGGAGGATTGACCATCTCCGTAGACATTTGGTCCACTTGGAACTGATGCAGTTCTGCAGCAGCGTCCGGTATGGCCGAGAATCTTCCTGGGACCCCTGAACCCCACGTTCTCCTTTCTTCCCGCCTCTTACCGTTCAGGACTCCACAGTTGAAGCGGCTGAATACACCCCGGGACTCCAGCCTGATGAAGACCCCATTCTGGATCCTCTCGTGGTTGATCACGGTGAACGTCTCATAGGGTGGGATGAGAACTTCCTTTTGGTCCTTGTAGTATGAGAAGTCGTAAATGGGCACTCCGTAGCAGGTCTTGACGGAGAAGAGGGTGTCCTTGCCAAATCTTTGGACCATCTTTTTGTCCAACGAGGAGGAAGCGAACTGTCCGAAGCGAACCACCTCGTCGGAGACAGTGAAACGGATCCCTGTTATCCCGCGGAAGACCTCATAGCATCTGCTCTCCGTCTTCTTGGCCTGGAGGCCCTTGGTTAGGAGGAAGAAGAAGTACTTGAAGGCAAATTGGTCGTAAGAATTTTGGGATTTCCCGGCTTCTCGTACGGCAGTATTGAAATCTCTGTACAGGTCGGCTTTGTCTGTGTAGGCCACGATCGCAGTGCCATACATGGGATCGAAGCTGCCGACCGTTTTGCCAAGGCTGTCCCAGCGGCGTCTGGCCCTTTCCCAGGTCTCATTATACTTTCCCTTCAAAGGGATATTTCCCGACTCCTGCCCCGTGGAACTGCAGCCAATATACTGGTCATCCACACAGTCGTAGAACATGGTGAGGGGTATCTCTTGCAGACACAACACCTGTCCGGGAAAAGAGAAGGTGAGGAAGGACACGAGGGAAAGGAAAGTGTCCAGCAGGGGGGCGAAGCCAACCTGAACCCGGTTGTCTTATTCAGCCCCCGAAGGAGCACGTGGGGGAAGGTAAAGTAAAGGGGTCCCTACTGGTCTAGTCATGTACGACACTTGGGGCTGGTGTTCCTCTCTGTTTCCTACTTTCTGTTTTCTTTTTTCTTTCTGTCCCTCCTCACTCTCTCTGTTTCTCTTCCTTCCTTCCTTTCTTTCTTCCTCCCTCCCTCCTTTCCTTCCTATTTTCTTTCTTTCTTTCTTTCTCTTTCCTTCCTTCCTCCTTTCTCTTTTCTTTTTTCTTTCTCTCCCTCCTCTCTCTCTCTTTGTTTCTTTGGTTGTTTCTTTCTCTTTCTTTCTTCAACCCTCCATCCCTCCTTTCCTTCCTATCTTCTTTCTTTTTTTCTCTCTTTCTTTCCTTCCTTCCTACTTTCTGTTTTCTTTTTTCTTTCTGTCCCTCCTCACTCTCTCTCTGTTTCTCTTCCTTCCTTCCTTCCTTTCTTCCTTTCTTTCTTTCTTTCTTCCTCCCTCCCTCCCTCCCTCCTTTCCTTCCTATCTCCTTTCTTTCTTTCTTTCTTTCTTTCTTTCTTTCTTTCTTTCTTTCTTTCTTTCTTTCTTTCTTTCTGTTCCTTCCTTCCTCCCCCCTCCTTTCCTTCCTATCGCCTTCTTTCCTTTTTCTTTCTTCCTTCCTTCCCGTCTCCTTCCTTCCTCCTTTCCTTTCCTATGTGATGCTCGGCTCTCGAACCACATTGTTTAGGTTCCCCCAAGTGCTCCACATCCCCCCTGGAGCTTTTCAGATATTCCCGTGAAAGATGGAATTACGAGGTGAACAACAATAACAACAAGGTTAACGACAACAAACGAAGCCACGTTGTCCTTCCACCTGTCGCAGGAATAGCTGAAAAGCTCAGCGGGGTTTTCGAGCAACGCGACGGGCCGAGACGCTTTCAACCCCCAAAGGCACGAAGGCAGACGCTGGTCCACCCCAAGGACGAAGCACCCAGACACAAAGCGAGGAACGTGACCTGTGCAGTGCGATGCAGTGAGACACGTACGGATCTGTACATTGTGGAGAAACAAAACAACCACTTCGCAAGCTCGTGGCAAATATATATATAGTTGCTCTCTCGATGTCTTCTCCACATTTGATATGTCTTTACAATATTCCTTTTTTTAGAAAGGGTTTTTAAAATATTTTTTATAATGATGGTTCCCATGGGTCTGTGGTTTTATTGGATTGTTTACAGGCCACAAAGGGACGCTTTTAGTGGGATGGAGATTGCCGGCATCCCAGAAGAAGACCCTTACAGAATCACAGAAGAGCAGAGCTGGAAGGGACCTCGGAGGTCATCTAGTCCGACCCCCTGCTCCAGCAGGAGACCCTTACAGAATCACAAAAGAGCAGAGTTGAAAGGGACCTTGGAGGTCATCTAGTCCGACCCCCTGCTCCAGCAGGAGACCCTTACAGAATCATGGAATGACAGAGCTGGAAGGGACCTCGGAGGTCATCTAGTCCAGCCTCTTGCTCAAGCAGGAGACCCTTACAGAATCACAGGGTGGGAAGGGACCTCAGAGGTCATCTAGTCCAGCCCCCTGCTCAAGCAGGAGACCCTTACAGAAGGACAGAGTTGGAAGAGACCTCGGGAGGTCATCTAGTCCAGCCCCCTGCTCAAGCAGGAGCCCCTTACAGAATCACAGAATAATAGAGTTGGAAGGGACCTTGGAGCAAACCCCAAGACGGGTGAGCCTGTGGCCTCCGTGGCCTGGAGGGACACCCCTCCAGGACACCCCTCCAGGCCACGGAGGCCACAAGGTCAACCCCCCCCCACACACACACAAAGCTCCCTGGCCTCGACCGAGTTTAGATGGCCTCATGGTGTCCCCTGGTGGGGGTTTTTTCTTCTGCCCCTTCTCTTCTTTTTTAAACCCGACCGCACTCTTAAAAACAGGAAGTGGCTTTTGCATCGAGGAGAGATCCTGTG
>NW_015392060.1:14452-25850 GCF_001527695.2 Protobothrops mucrosquamatus | reverse complement strand
AGGAGAAGGAGAAGGAGAAGGAGAAGGAGAAGGAGAAGGAGAAGGAGAAAGAGAAGGAGGAGGAGGAGGAGAAGAAGGAGAAGAGGAGGAGGAGGAGAAGGAGAAAGAGAAAGAGAAGGAGAAGGAGAAGGAGAAGAAGGAGAAGAAGGAGAAGAAGAAGAAGAAGAAGAAGAAGAAGAAGAAGAAGAAGAAGAAGAAGAAGAAGAAGAAGAAGAAGAAGAAGAGGAGGGGGGGAGGAGGAGGAGGAAGAGGAGGAGGAGGAGGAGGAGGAGGAGGAGGAAGAGGAGGAGGAGGAGGAAAAGACTATGGGGTCCCTGGTGCCACAGAATAACAAAGCTGGAAGGGACCTCGGAGGTCCTCTAGTCCAACCCTCTCCAGCTCGAGCAGGAGACCCTTCCAGAACCATAGAATGACAGAGCTGGACGGGACCCTGGAGGTCATCTAATCCAGCCCCCTGCCCCAGCAGCAGACCCTTACAGAATCATAGAACAATAGAGTTGGAAGGGAGCTTCGTGGCCATCCAGTCCAACCCCCTTGCTCAGGCAGGAGACCCTTCTCTCTCCCCCTCCTCCTCCCCCTCCTCCTCCTTCTCCTCCCCCTCCACCGAATAACAGAGCTGGACGGGACCCAGGAAGGTCATCTAGTCCAACCCCCTGCTCCAGCAGGAGACCCTAAAACCGTTTCAGACCAATGGCTGTCCGGTCTCTCCTGAAAAACCCCCAGTGATGGAGCAGCCACAACATCCAGTGGCAAAGCCGTTCCACTGGCTAATCGTCCTCCCTCTGGGGAAGTTTCTCCTGAATTCCCAGTCGCTTCCCTCCTTCAGGCGTTTCCCTTCCGTTACGTCTTCGTCCATCACTCCGGAACAGCGGAACCCGTGGAACGGCCCGCCTCCAGGAATCGTGGGCGCTCCATCGCTGGAGATTTTCGAGAAGAGGTAGACATTCACCTGTCTGAGCCCGTATAGGTTCTCCTGCCCGAGCCGGGGGCTGGACTAGAAGACCTTCCAAGGTCCCTTCCAGTTATTCTATTCTCTATTCTATTCAAAGTCTTGAGACCACCCAGATGGCAACTCTCTGCTTCCTTTTCGTCTCTCGGTTTGCATCCCCCACCTTGAACAAAAGGGGAGGGTGCGACTTCCCCGGTTTTAGTTGTGACATGTCTACCACCCTCAACTCAGCGACGCGGCTCTGGGCCGCGGGCAACCGCCTCATGGAACTACAGAAACCATGCTCCACCAAAGCGCAGATGAAAAACAGGGTTGACGGTGACATTTTTTTTCCTGTGCATTTCCCTCTGGTCCCCCCAACTTACGAGATGGTGGTGACCTCGCCTTGAGCGTCGCGCTGCGGTTCCCTTGCCCTCGGCAGGATTGTGGTGACCTCGCCCGAAACGGTGCGAAGGGGGGGAGAGATTTATTTGCCCTCCCCGGCTGAGTAGCTACCAATGTTTGTGCAGCAACCTGGGTGACGCCACTGGGCCAGGGTGGGCCCCCCAAATTGATGGGGGGGCATAAGGAGGACATAGGAAGCAAGCAATTCTGGTTGGACGCACACACCCCTCCCCGGGGTCCGAAAATGGAGAGGAAACACCTGGGATCACCTGTCAAAGGAAGTGGGGATCAAAAAAAATGAGAGAGGAGGAACAAAAAGCCGCGGAGCGGATCGCTTTTTCATCTCTCTCTCTCTCTCTCTTTTTTAAAAAAAAAATCTGCCGTTCACTGCCAAAAGAGGAAGCGAAGAACGAAGCGCCAATCAAAAGTCGAGGCATCTTTTCGACAGGGCAACCCTCTCAGCCGTCTCAACGAGGCCCGCCGAGGAGAGCAGCCGAGAGGCTCAGATCTTCACCCACCAGGCGAGAAGGTAGAACCAAGAGCATCGAAGCACGGGGGTGGACTAGAAGACCTCTGAAGTCCCTTCCGGCCTGATGATTCTACGGTTCCTGGAATCCGAAAGGAAGCGGACATCAGGCCGAACCTGGAAAAGGGCATCGGGTTTTGGTCGAAAAAGAGGTTGAGATTTTGGCGAAAGGGCAGAGAAGAGCAACTAGGAAGATCCAAGCCCTGGAGGCTAAAACATACGAAGGACGGTTGCGGGATTTGGGTTATGGAGAGTCCAGAAAAAAAAAGGACTGGGGAGGGGGGGGACTTGATAGCAGGATTCCAGTATTTGGGGAGGGGCTGCCCCAAAGAAGAGGGGGTCACGTTATTCTCCAAGGTGCCTGAAGGCAGGACGAGAAACAATGGATGGAAACTAATCAAGGAGAGAAGCAACCTAGAACTGAGGAGAAACTTCCTAACAGTGAAAACAATTAACCGGTGGAACTGCTAGCCACCGGAGATTGTGCATGCTCCAACACTGCAGGCTTTTAAGAAGGGGCCGGACAGCCATTTGTCTGAAATGGTAGAGGGTCTTCAGTTTGAGCAAGAGGTTTGACTAGCAGACCTTTTAAGGTCCCTTCCAGCCCTGTTATTCTATGATTCTGTGAGGCACTCCTGCTCGAGCAAAGGGTTGGACTAGATGACCTCCGAGGTCCCCTTCCAACTCCGTCAGTCTATGATTCTGTAAGGGTCTCCTGCTCGAGCAGGGGGTTGGACTAGATGACCTCCAGAGTCCCTTCCAACTCTGTAATTCTATGTAAGGTGCTCGAGCAGGGGGTTGGATTAGATGACCTCCAGGGTCCCTTCCAACTCTGTCATTCTATGATTCTGTAAGGGTCTCCTGCTCGAGCAGGGGGTTGGACCAGATGATCTCCAGGGTCCCTTCCAACTCTGTCATTCTGTGATTCTGTAAGGCCTCCCGTGTCATGGTTCCGACAGACAGAGACAAATAAAGCCGAACTCGGAGGCTTGCAAATTCCTCAAAGAGCATGTTTATTGATACAGAGTATCGGCACTTCAAAAGTGAAACCAAGAGGAGTGGGGACAGTGTATAACCTTAGCAAGGAAGATAGAGTGGGGTGGGGGTGGGAGACCCCAACTCCTCGTTGGAAAGAGGGGCACGAATTGCAGGAACACAGATTCTGGGGAAACAGTAGCCAAATTCCCTAGGCGTAGAAGGAGCTCTATAGAGCAGGGGTCCCCACACGTGGCCACTTTAAGACTTGTGGACTTCAACTCCCAGAATTCCTCAACCAGTCATGAAGGAGAAGCAGTTTTATACATCAGGAGTCTTCAAACTGGGCAAACTCGGCAGTTCCGCGGGGGCTCCACTGGTGGTGGGATTCAGCCGGTTCGCACCGGTTCGGTAGAACCGGTAGCTAAATTTTGTTGAGTTCAGAGAACCGGCTGAACCCATGCTGCTTCTGGAAGTCCATTCTAGGCGTCGGAGACCTGGAGGAGGTCTCCCAGGCCTAGAATGGCCTCCGGAAGTACGTGGATGTCACTTCCGGAAGTCCATTCTAGGTCTGGTGGAGGCCTCCCAGGCCTAGAACGGCCTGCCGGAAGTGAATTGATGTCACTTCCGGAAGTCTCTTCTAGGCCTGGTGGAGGTCTCCCAGGCCTAGAATGGCCTGCCGGAAGTGCGTGGATGTCACTTCCGGAAGTCCGTTCTAGGCCTGGTGGAGGCTTCCCAGGCCTAGAACGGCCTGCCGGAAGTGAATTGATGTCACTTCCGGAAGTCTCTTCTAGGCCTGGTGGAGGTCTCCCAGGCCTAGAATGGCCTGCCGGAAGTGCGTGGATGTCACTTCCGGAAGTCCGTTCTAGGCCTGGTGGAGGCTTCCCAGGCCTAGAACGGCCTGCCAGAAGTGAATTGATGTCACTTCCAGAAGTCTGTTCTAGGCCTGGTGGAGGCCTCCCAGGCCTAGAACAGACCGCCGGAAGTGCATGGATGTCACTTCCGAAAGTCCATTCTAGGCCTCGGAGGCCTGGAGGAGGCCCCCCAGGCCTAGACCAGCCCACTGGAAGCGTGTGGATGTCACTTCCGGAAGTCCATTCTAGGCCTGGTGGAGGTCTCCCAGGCCTAGAACGGCCCACCAGAAGTGTGTGGATGTCACTTCCGGAAGTCTATTCTAGGCCTCGGAGGCCTGGAGGAGGCCTCCCAGGCCTAGCAGCCCACAGGAAGTACGTGGATGTCACTTCCGAAAGTCCATTCTAAACCTCGGAGGCCCAGGCCTGCATCCACCCAGAGAACTGGATATTCAGGTATTTGAATCCCACCCCTGGGCTCCACGTCCATTCGCACTGCTCGGGTGACCCCGGGGACACAGATGGACCTCCGGATGGCCTCAATCGCTCTCTAGAGGGGTGCAGGTGGCCAGCTCTCTGAAGGGAATGTGGGTCCTTCCATTCCCCGCCATCCAGTCAGAGCTGAAGAAGCTTCTTGCCTTCAAGGAAAAACAAGAAGGTCCGGTTGCCTCTTGAAAAAGCACCTTTGGAGTGCTCATTTATTATCACACCAAATCTTTTTTTTTACAACCTTGTTGGTTGTTATTACCTTAAAAATATTTGTTCCCTAAAATGACTGCATGGTGGGAAAAAGAAAGAATCCCCTTCCACCTATTCATAACAGACAACTAGATCCACACGCCCACATTCACTTCTATAATAAGTGTGTTATTTCAGGAACATCTTTTCCCCATTTTTACCAACAATGAGTTAACTTGAAGACTTCTGGACTTCAACTCCCAGAATTCCCCAGGTAGCATGTCTCAAAGTTGCCATGTTTGGAGACTCCTGCTCTATACAGCTGCTTCTCCTCCATGGCTGGCTGAGGAATTCTGGGAGTTGAAGTCCACCAGTCTTCAAGTTGCCGAATTTAGAGAATTACCCGTTATGGCAGAATGAAGGACCAAGAGAGATAGTTGCTTCCCTCTGCTGGATGGTTGTGAACATCATTTTTGAAAATCATTTCTCCAACACATTTCCTGTTTCTCTTTCTCTGCCTTTCCATCAGGCTCTTTCTCTACTTTCTCTCGGGCCTCTTTCTCTCAGGACTCTAAGTTTCCCTCAGGACTCTTTCTCCATATTTCCCTCAGGATTCTTTCTCTCCCTTTCCCTCAGGCCTCTTTTGTTACTTTCCCTCAGCCTCTTTCTCTGCCTTTCCCTCAGGACTCTTTCTCTATAATTCCCTCAGGCCTCTTTCTCTCCCTCAGGCCTCTTTAGGTTTCCCTCAGGCCTCTTTCTCCATATTTCCCTCAAGACTCTTTCTCTACCTTTCCCTTAGGACTCTTTGTTTCCCTCAGGCCTCTTTCTCCATCTTTCTCTCAGGCCTCTTTCTCTACCTTTCCCTCAGGCTTCTTTCTCTACTTCCCTCAGGCCTCTTTGTTTATCTTTCCCTCAAGCCTCTTTCTTTCTTTCCCTCAGGTTTCTTTCTCTACCTTTCCCTCAGGCCTCTTTCTCTATAATTCCCTCAGGCCTCTTTCTCTCTCTTTCCCTCAGACCTCTTTAGGTTTCCCTCAGGACTCTTTTTCCATATTTCCCTCAGGATTCTTTCTCTACCTTTCCCTCAGGCCTCTTTCTTTACTTTCCCTCAGCCTCTTTGCCTTTCCCTCAGGCCTCTTTCTCTATAATTCCCTCAGGCCTCTTTCTCTCCCTTTCCCTCAGGCCTCTTTAGGTTTCCCTCAGGCCTCTTTCTCCATATTTCCCTCAAGACTCTTTCTCTACCTTTCCCTCAGGACATTTTATGTTTCCCTCAGGCTTCTTTCTCCATTTTTCTCTCAGGCCTCTTTCTATACCTTTCCCTCAGGCTTCTTTCTCTACTTCCCTCAGGCCTCTTTGTCTATCTTTCCCTCAAGCCTCTTTCTTTCTTTCCCTCAGGTTTCTTTCTCTACCTTTCCCTCAGGCTTCTTTGTCTATGTTTCCCTCCAGCTGCTTTCTCCATCTTTCCCTCAGGCCTCTTTCTCTACCTTTCCCTCAGGCTTTTGAAGAAGCACCTTTGGGACAACCATGACCTGGATGACTGAGAATCTCTTTTCTGCACTCTTTCTAGAGTCTCATCTTTTTTTTATATCATGGTGACCAAAACTGCCTTCAGAATTCCAAATGTTGTCTTGCTAAGGCTTCGTAAAGCAGCATTAGAAATCCATGTGATCTTGATTCTATCCCTCTATTACTGCAGCCTAAGATTGCGTTGACTTTTTTGGCTGCTGCTGCACATCATTGGCTCATATTTAAGTGATTGTGTCAACACTGCTAACATTGGATGTTCTTGCTTTGACAACATATGGAGATGCAGCCTTTTTCTTTCTTATGCTTTACTCTTAGAATTAGATGATACTGGGGGAGGGGGAGGAATGTGATGGGAGTTAGTTAGACATACAATATTGTAATAAGAGATGATAAGGCATGGCGGGATGAAGAACTGGGCAGAAAGCCAACATTTCAAACTAATTGGAGAATGTGATTTATGACTGTTAGTTGTAGGAGGGAATTGTGCTTTGATCTATGTGCTGAGGGGAGGGGAAGTCAGATTTTAGCTTCGACCATGTACGTGCGGATGCCATGTTATTTGAATAAAGATTCTTTAAGGTAAACAATGCCTCGAAGTTCTTTGAAGAGTAACATCTGTCGGAACCATGACAGATTGTCTATTAGCACTCCAAGATCCCTCTCATGGTTACTGGCATTAATCCAAGTTTCACCTAATCTGTACCTGTACAGTTGGGTTTTTTTGTCTCAGGGTAAAATCTTAATGTCAACGTCCAGCTCGAAAATCCAAACAAAACTCCGTTTCCGAAAATCTTACTGTTTATTGAATACAATGCATGGTAATATCGAAGCAAAACTAACTCTGAGGTTCCCAGACATCAGTTCGTAGGATTAAACAATAATTTCCCCAGCCAAAACATCAACCTCTCATGTAATCCATGTAAACGATGTCACTTTGTTATGGGAACTGTCTGCTTCCTCTCGACACCTGCTGCAGTGTCCTTGAAAATGTTTCAGGCTCTCACGGTCTTCCATCTAAACCATTCTTTTTTATATATATAATAAGTTTTTATTGGTTTTCCAGTTTTACATTTAAGTATTTAGAAAGCGGCATGGTGATTGAGTAGTCAATAGTACAATAACAAAATCTTTTGTACATGTCTCAGGTTACATCATAAAAAAATTCCTTCTCTATTTCCCTTAACATTTGCTACATCATATTTAAGTTAGTAAATTTGTAATTATAACAAGCTCAGTTAAAACATTTATCAATATCTTTATGCTTATATATAACCATGTCCTGTATTTAAATTTTACCTAATTGTTAATTACAATATTCCAATTTAATCTTCAATATCCATAGTATTTAAATTTCGGGTAACTCAAATATTCTTTATTTCACTACATAAAAATTATATTTAAAATACACCTATTACTTAATTATATTCTTATTTTATTTCATAGACATTTTCTATTTCTCATCCTAGTAAATCACCATTTACTAACGGAGTATCCTTTATTGTCCCAAATCCATCGTCTATGTTATCTGGGCTAAACAATAATTCAAAGCTATTTCCTAATAGTTAATTTTCATTTCTCTTATACATCTAAATCCTCAATATTAGACCAATTAATCCCTTATTTTTTTTACCATTTTCCAACAATAGTTAAATCTAATAAACATATTTCCCTTCATCTCAAAATCTCCCTTTAGCTCATTAGTTGAGACTTTAGGATCCTCTCTAATAAATCAGAAGACCCCATTTTTTAAATCTAACGATGTCACTTTGTTATGGGAACCGTCTGCTTCCTCTCAACACCTGCTCCAGTGTCCTTTAAAATGTTTCAGGCTCTCATGGTCTTCCATCTAACCCAGGGGTGTCAAATTCAGGGGTGTTTCGTTACTCAGACACCTGACAATTTCACTGAGGGCCGCATCAGCATTGTGGTTGCCCTGGGGGGGGTGGCCAGAGTGGGTGCAGCCTACTGGGTGGGCGTGGATGGAGTGGGTGTGGCCTACTGGTTGGGCGAGGCCAGTTCTACATCATTCGCGTCAAGGGTGCCTATCGGGGCCTGGGCAAGAGTGGGACAGATCTGAGGGTCTCTGGCAGAAGGGGGTGGGACCAGGGCAAGTGCCAAGGCATGGTCCACCGGGGCAAGTGCCAAGATGGCCACCACAAAATTGTACATTGGCTCTCGGCCGGCCTGGGCCAGGCCAAGGCAGCGGGGGCTGTTCCCTCACTGTTTCCAGGATGGCTTCACGGGCCACATGAAACCACTTCGCGGGCTGCATCCGGCCCCCGGGCCTTGTGTTTGACATGTCTGATCTAAATCCTCAATATTAGACCAATTAATCCCTTATTTTTTTATCATTTTCCAACAATAGTTCAATCTAATAAACATACTTCCCTTCATCTCAAAATCTCCCTTTAGCCCATTAGTTGAGACTTTAGGATCCTCTCTAATAAATCAAAAGACCGCATTTTTAAAAATCTAACGATGTCACTTTGTTATGGGAACCGTCTGCTTCCTCTCGACACCTGCTGCAGTGTCCTTGAAAATGTTTCAGGCTCTCACGGTCTTCCATCTAACCCATTCTAAAGCAACACTCCCCCCCCTTACTCTAATGGCAAGTTGAAACAAAGAGGCATGTAGCTCCCAATGTTTCATTCTTAACACTTACTTTGATTTACTTTGAATTTGTTCGATAAGGCCCTTTGTTCAAGTCTGTCGAGATCTTTTTGGATCCTGAGCTTGTCTTCTAGGGTGTTAGCTATTCCTCCTAGTTTAGTATCATCTGCAAATTTGATGAGTTCCCTTTCTATTCCCTCATTGAAGTCATTTATGAAGATATTTAAGAATCCTGGGCCTATGAAGGCACCTTGTGGTACCCCACTGCTTACTTCCCTCTATGTAGATGTAGTTCCCTTAAGGGCTAATTGTTGAGTACAGTTTGTCCACCAGTTACAAATCCATCTGGTGGTGATGTTGTCTATCCCACTTCTCTCTAGCTTACCAAGAAGGAGGTTGTGGTCTACTTTGCCAAATGCCTTGCTGAAGTCTAAATATACTAGGTCCACAGCACTTCGCTGGTCTACTAGTTTAGTCACTTTGTTTGGCACGATCTGCTTTTGACGAACCCAGGTTGGCTACCGGTTACAACCATGTTTCCTTCTATGCGTTTGCAGATTGGTTGCTTGATTATCTTTTCCAAGATCTTCACAGCTACTATAGCAGAACAGAAGGATGGAAGCACAAGGCTCTGGCCCTTTGGAAGCTCGGTTATAAAGACTTTTCAGACTGTATCTCTCTAGTGCAGGCATGTCAAACTGCTGGCCTGCGGGCCAGATGCGTCAAGTCGAAACCGCGCCCACCCCATACCCGACAATGGGGGGAAAGTTGCGATACGTCGTGCGATGTCACATGACATTGCGAGTTTGACATGCCTGCTCTAGTGAATCCACATTGGCCAATGCAAGGTGGTGTGTAGAGGACTACAAAGAGGGCTTTGCAGAAAATTGTGGCAGCTGTTAAGAAAACACAAATTCACCCCAGGAAAACAGGAAAAGGTGAGAAAGAACCTCAAGGCGGTCCTGCCTTGATGTTCTTCAGTGCCAGCCGGAGCAAAAGGTAGACGTTTTCAAGATTCTGCTAGTATAATCCATATCAATAAAGTCCAGTTCTAATATTCCCGGTGTTGTGGTGGCTTCTCGGCCTGGCCTACCTCAAAGGACTGATAGGTGGGAAGCCCAAAAGAGTCTGGGCTTCCAAAGGGACATGGCTCTAAAAGATACTGATAGTGGGGTGGGTGTGGGGGAATCTTCTCGTGTGCCCTTGAAGGAAGTCCTGTCATCCTAGGGGAGAAACCAGGTTCCCAGAAGAAGGAATCGGCTCAGGGTAACTCAGCCACGAATCTCTGACTCGGGTTCTTTGTAGGTCACACGGCGAGGGCTGGATTAGAACACAGAACAGAAGGAGTGAAACGCAGGGCCGTTGCCCTTTGACACTTTGGAACAGAAGCTCGGTTAGAAAGACTTTCCGGTCTCCATTTGAAAAAGAAAAACAACAAAGAGGAGACATTTCACTTTCGCCGGTTCTCTGCATCTGCTTTGATCATTTCTTCCGTGTAACAAGGATCATCTCTGTTCTTCTTCACCAGGTCATCAATCATGGTCATCAGTTGGGCCACCTGAGCCTCCCGCTCTTCTCCTTCAGCCTTGTTGTCGAAAGCCAGGACCCGGTTCCCACACTGGGACACTAGATCCCTAAGAAAGGGGTCTCCCTCGGATATGAATCTCTCGAGAGTCTTCCCTTCCAGGTCCTCTGTGTGAGTGAACAAGATGATCATGTAATTCTTGCCTTTAAGGAACATCTGTTTGATCTGATGAGCCATCCTCTGGCTGTCCTGGGAAAAAAGCAAAGGATGAATGACCCACAGAATAATGTGGAGACCTGGGGAGCAAACCTGCACAGACTTCATAATTTCGGTTAAAATGAAATCAAAGTAATAGAGTGAACTCAAAAAAATCCCCATCCTCTTATCGAAACTGGGCGTATCCAAGACCACAATCTTCCTGCCCTTCAGCCACGTCTCCTCCTTTTGGCAACTTTGGGTGGCTGAGCCGCATTCAAAGACGGGGCTTCCTAGAATTGTGTTTCCCGTCGCACTTTTCCCATTTCCGGGTGTGCCAATAAGGACGATCCTCCGTTCAGGCCCTGCAACCGAAAGGCGAGAGGAGACAAGAAGGGGACCCAGTCAGCAGCGTACGGCCATCATAGCCTGTCCCTCCACCCAGGACAGTAGCTCCCATTCCACCCTGCCATCCTCCTCCTCCCCAGGGCCAAAGACTTTACCTCGGATGCCTCCAGCCATTTCCAGACACATTGCACAGCACAAAACTCGGGATTTCTGGATGGAAAGCGAAACAGAATCAGTGAAAGGAGAGGCTGCCTTGCTCAGAGGTTGCCAGGAACTCTCGTACCCCAGAAGACACCGGCAGAAATTGGAGGGGCCCTAAAAGAGGGCCACCCCCTAACCCATCTTAATTCTTTCCCCCCCCACACTTCCCTCCCTTTTCATGCAGCCCTTCCACTCTGGAATACTGGCCACATCTGGAACACTGCATCCAGTTTTGGTCACCACATTACAAAAAAAATGTTGAGACTTTGGGAAAAGTGCAAAGAGCAACTGAGACGATTAAGGACTTAGAGACTAAAACATATGAAAAACATTTGCAGGATTTGGGAATGGCCAGTCTAGAGAAAAGAAAGTCAGGGGGGGCATGTTGTTGTTGTTGTTGTTGTTGTTGTTGTTGTTGTTGTTGTTGTTGTTGTTATTATTATTATTATTATTATTATTATTATTATTATTATTATTATTATTTATTGAATTTATATCCCGCCCTTCTCCTTGCGGACTCAGGGCGGCTGACAATCAATTTAAAAATACACCAAAAACAATTACAAAATTTAAAATTAGTTAAAAAGAAATATTTAAATATTGTCTAATTAAAATATGATTAAAACCCCTCT
>NW_015392060.1:5703-13999 GCF_001527695.2 Protobothrops mucrosquamatus | reverse complement strand
CCACCGGCAGCCAATGCAGCTCGCGCAGCAGCGGCGTTACGTGGGAGCGACGAGTCCCTCCCAACACCGCCCGCGCGGCCGCATTTTGGACTAGCTGGAGCCTCCGGGTGCTCCTCAAGGGAAGCCCCATGTAGAGAGCATTACAGTAGTCCAGGCGGGAGGTGACCAGAGCATGAGTGACTGTGCGCAAGGCGTCCCGTACCAGAAAAGGCCGCAACTGGTGAATCAGGCGGACCTGATAAAACGCCCCCCTGGTCACGGCCGCCAACTGGTCATCCAGTGTCAGCCGTGAATCCAGGAGGACACCCAGATTGCGCACCCTATCCGAGGGGGCCAAAGTTTCGCCCCCTATAGTCAGCGATGGAACCAGCTGACTATGCCGAGGCGCCGGTAGCCACTCGGTCTTGGAAGGGTTGAGCCTGAGTCTGTTCCTCCCCATCCAGACCCTCACGGCCTCCAGACACCGGGTCATCACGTCAAGGGCATCGTTGGGGTGGCCCGGGGTGGATGTTAGCAGCATTCCAGTATCTGAGGAGCTGCCACAAGGAGGAGAGGGTCCATTTATTTTCCAAAGCACCAGGAAGCAGGACAAGAAGCAAGGGATGGAAACTAATCAAGGAGAGAAGCAACCTGGAATGAAGGAGAAACTTCCCAAGAGCGAGGACAATTAACCAGTGAAACTGCTTGCCACCAAGTTGTGGGTGTTCCATCACTGGAGGTTTTTAAGAAGAGACTGGAACGCCACTTGTCTGAAATGATATAGGGTCTCCTGCTTGAGTAGGGGACTGGACTAGAAGACCTCCAAGATCCCTTCCAGTTCTACTCTGATTCTGATTCTTGGGATCCTGCACTTTGGGGGTTTTCATATGTAAAAGTACGAGCTGCAATACATAGACCTTATCTCTCTAAATCTCCTTAAATCCATGTTTGACAACTCGGGTTCAAAACTGACACAATCTTTAGCAGTTATATTTGGGGGTCTGTGGAGAAAAGATCGCACAAGAGCAAGTTAATGACAAGAGGGACGTTTTAGAAAATGAGTCATACTGGTGACTTGGATTTAGGGTTAATAAGCAGATGGAAAGATCTTCTAAAAGTTTGATTTTACATATGGTAACAGCGACAAGACTCTTATATGTACAAAAACAGAAAGACTTAAAAATTGAAGATTGTACATCTCTACATTGGAGAATGATGGAACTGGCAGAGAGGGCAAAACTGACAAGATTTGATCAAAGAAAAGGTGTCCGTTAATTGGACTTTTCACAAGAAACTGAGAGGAATGAAATTTCATTTGAGGCTTAAAGTTATCTGGGATTTTAGAAATCATGTAGACCAGGGGTGTCAAACTGCGGCCCCGCGGCCCGGATGGGTCATCAAGAAACCGCGCCCACCCCATTGCCAGCAATGGAGAAAAAACTCCGATACGTTGCGCGACGTCATGTCACGTCACGCGTTTGACACGTCTAATGTAGATTATTGCTCATTCTATCGAGACACTAAAGGAAATCAGAAGAGATTCCTTCCATTGTCTGCATTGTGTGGAGGGGATCCTCAATTTCTGGAGAGAGAAAAGAGCTGGGATGATGCGCCGGAGGAAGGGGGGGACAAGCAAGGATACTGTGATTGCCATCTTTCCTCCTCCTCCTCCTCCTCCTCCTCCTCTTCCTCCTCCTCCTCCTCCAGCATCAACTTACCTCAACCTTAGGAGGGGGAGGTCGTTGAAGAGCACTTTCCCGCTCCTGATGCCCCTTGAGAACCTCCACGGTCAAGGTTAAACTTTTCCTTTCCAGCATTTTTAACGAGTCAAAGAAATCCTTCATGCTTTCAGCGCTCATTTTCCAGGTTTCAGCAGAAGCATTATGGCTTCCTCCATTTTCTTGGTTAGCAAATAGAGCAGAATTGTTGAATCTGAAGTGCAGAGGGGTTCCCAACTCGTCCCGAGCACACGGCAGGTCAGCCTCCTTGAGGGCCTCCAGGATAGGTGGGCTCTCCCCATCTGAAAAGGTGATCAGGAGTTGGATGTTATCCTTCACGTCTTTTCCCAGCATGGAGAGCATGGAATCAAAGACGCATTTCTGGGTGTGAGTTGAATGAGTAAGGAAGGCCTGGGCCACCAAGCAGATGGCATCAACGTGGTCAATGCCCCCTGGGGTGGAAAAAAACTCCAAAAGCTGCTTCTCAACCAGTTTGTCTTGCTCTGCGTCTCTTGTGCCTCGAAATCCTGGGGTGTCGATCATTGTGAGAGAATAGGGAATTTGGAAACCCTCCTGATGGTTCACCACGTAGGCTGTGATTTCAGACGTCCTGCTTCCAGCTTCGCTTCTCTGGATGGTTTCATGAATGAATTTGAATCGGAAATTATCTTTCCACTGGACACCCAGGATATAATTGATCATCCCGTTGATCACAGTGGTTTTTCCAGATTGTGTTGCCCCCATCATCAGGATCACTTTGTTGGGCACTTCCAAGTTCTGCTTTCCAAGCTGGTACTTGAGACAGGGTGTATCTAAGGAGACTTTCTCCAGAGGAAGGGCAAACACTAATGGCTGTCTGTTCTCCACCAGGGAGCTTTCCTGAAGGAACTGGCGGGCTAGGTTTCTTTCATCTTCTTCCTCCAGTGATGTGGAGACTTCCACCTCCTCACTGGGGACACTCAGAGCTCCATTATCACACACGGCAGACACCCGTATTCTATATGCCGTCTGGGGTTTCAGATCTTCGATGGGGTAAAACTCTGTTTTTCTCCCAGTCCTTTTTCCAATCCACTGGTCCTTCCCATCTCCAGCCTCCACCGTTCTGTATTCCACCTTGTACTCCTTGACCACAACTCCCGAGGCAATGATGCTGGGACTCATCCAGGTCAAAGAGATGACAGAAGATGCTGCAGTGACCGTTCTTAATTTCTCAGGAGGGCTGGTGGGAAGGGTCTTTATGGGTGGGCTCAGGTCATTGGTTTTACTAAGGCCCAGCTTGCAACAAGCAGCGTACTTGAACTGGTACTCTGTGTTTGGAAGAAGATCTTCCAGCAGGAACGTCTCCCCGGCGTGCTCTGTCCTCACAGTCATCCAGTTTTCTTCCTCTGCAATCTTGTACTCTACCAGATAGCCGGAGATTGTAGCCCTCCCGTATTCAGCAGGCTGAAACTTCAGCTGAATGCGGTCATGTCTCAGTTCATCAATCAGGAAACGCAGAGGTTTTGAGGGCAACTCAAAGTTCTTGCTGACCAGCTCTCCGTCTTCATAAAGGTATATTGAGGCTCCTGGTGTGTCCACATCTGGGAGTGAGGCCACGACAAAGCGGACATTCTCATTTGATTGATTGATACTGAAAAAGTATTTGATGGATTTGGCAGCTTGGCGAGCATTCCGGGTCCACCCCTTGTTCTCAAACCAGGCCGTGCCTTCGTCCTGCCCAGGACTGGACCTTGTGGACTTAGCTAGTTCTTGCAAGAATTGCTCCTGAAGCCAGTCCTGTAAGCTCAACAGAAATGGCTCCTTTTTATACAAAGAGGTGAAAATAAAGGAGACCACGTATATATTCTGGGGGTCCAGAACTATTTCCTCCAGCTTGTTCCGAGATGAGATAACTTGCACTTCACTTAGAATAGTCAGGTAAGAGTTGACAAAGTTAATTTCTCTTTTCTTGGTCTCCAGAAATTCATAGAGTCTTTGACTGTTAAAGGGTGACTGGTTGATGGACATTAATATGTCCACCAGGGTCCCTTCCTCCTGCCCTCCACCCCGGATGGAAGGCAACATTCTGGCCAGCTGTTTCTGGAACGTCTGCCTGTGTTGTTTGCACAAATACTTGAACTGCTGGATCTTCCTCTTGATCTCAGGGAAGGTGTCAGCAATGGGATTCTTGGCTAGATCGTTGCTTTGCATCCGGATTTCGTTGAGTTCCTCCAAGATTTTTTCAGCATCAAAGATCAACGCTAGGCTGATCTCACGGACCATCTTAGCTGCTTTGGTATCCAATTTGGTCAGTGGGTAGAGCCAGACCCTCATCGGCACAGCCTTCTCCTCATGTTCTCCTAACATTTTGGGTAGAATTTCATAAACTTTGATGGCATCTTGGAAAGTCACTGGATTTTTCTCCAAAGAAAAATCTCCGTGGAACTTGCAGCTAAACTTCAGAGCATTCGCTTTCTCCTCCTCATTTAGTTTGACCTCTGCTTCCCCCGAGATTGATATCAGTGTCTTGATTGTAAGCTGGAGACCACCTTGAATATTTTTTACCGTCTCCGTTGAAGAAACTTCTCGGTCAAACACGAAGAAAGCCTGGGCTCCGTAGAGGATGGCGGTGACCACGTGGGTGGCCGTGCCATGCTCGAAGACTGCTGGGTAAGAGACATTCTGGATTCCTAGATGGCTCATGGTCAGCTGTTCGTACTTGGTGGTGGTTTTGTACTGAACGGTGACTCTGGCCTGTTGCTTGGACTTCTTGGTATCGTGAAGATACTTGGCCGACCCCCCCACTTCAATCAGCCCCCCAAGGAAACTGGCCTTGAGCGATGCTGAGATGTCCAGGGCAGATGCTTTGTCGTCAATGCTGTCAGACGCAATGATTTCCGATTCGGTCTTGGGCTGAGGCCTGATGGTCAGGTCCTTCTGCAGAGACTCGTAGTTCCAAAGGGTGACGCCTGCATGGAAGAGATGAAAACAGGGACCTGAATTGAACACGGTCTTCCAGAACACCTGCAGCTGGACAGAGGAGCTCCAGAGAGGTGGGACAATGGAGTCATAATTTCCCCTGGAGGGTTCCCTCATTTGCTCTGTCCGGCCATCGCCAGAGAATCCTCCTGCTTGTTTTGCCAAATACCAGCATCTCCAAAACCTCTCGACTGAGTAGAGAGGAACGGGAATTGCTGTGCACCTATGAATTTCAAGGATCTCCAACTCCCTGGAGAAACCATGTTTTGCTTCTGGGGTTCGGAGTCGTCTTCTCTGTTCAGACCCACCCCCAAGAACTTGAGAATTAAATCCCTCACTTCACCACTCTGGGTGGGATCTCAACTCCTTTTTTTAACCATTTTTCCAAATCATTTCACTGGTTTGGGAACCTACCCGGTGATTGGTAGTCAAAGACAGGCGTGCTGTGTGCCTGGCCAAGGGATGGCTACGCCTTCCCCGCTAGAAGGTCCTGCTTAGCTAGCTGCTACCTACTTAGCTAGCTGCTACCAGCAGGCCATCTATGGCAGTGCCTGCCTCCCTCCCTCCCTCCCTCCAAAGACCCATGAGTGTCTCCTCCAGCACCTACCGGGGATGAGGGCATCCTTGCGGCAATCGTACAGCATCCCCAGCTGGAAGGGCCGGCCAAGGGCTGGGGTCTCAATGGCATCGTCCGTCTGGGCCATGCTCGGCTCCTGCGGGTCGCTGACTTTTCTGCTGTCCTGCAAGAGAGAAGAACCATCCAGAGGAGGCCACGACCGACCGATGTCTCTCATGAGTTGTGCTGGGGTCACTTCACGCCCCTTCCTGAAGCCCCTTCCCCAGATTTGTCCCCCCCCTCTCCAACATCCGAAAGCCGTTTCATGAAAAGGGCCATTGGGTACGCCGCCCAAAGGCCACCCCTGTAAAGGCTTTGGGGAAGGGGATTCCTGTCAGGGAATTGCGCCGCCTGGTGTCCAAATGTGTTGGAATTCATTGTTGGGATGCACTTTTGTGCAAGAACTACAGTAGTATTCAACCAGTAGGTGGCAGTGTTTACACGTTTGGATCTATGGAAAGGCTGGCTTTGACTTTTGGTGTTGGGGATTCTTGGGAGGCAGGTGGAGACCGGGATCCAGATAACTTATTGCCTTCCCCTAAAAATATCTCCAAGTTCTTTTATTGGGTGGGGGGCATAAAAACCAGTTGAGAATTGCCCCTGCCCATCCAAGAATACACACACACACACAAACACAACACACACGCATGCATGCACATGTCTCCAAACTTCCTTTTTCCCCTTCAGGGGAATGTTGGCGCTCCAGCCAAGCCCCCCCGCCCAATTTGCTTAAGAGAGGCTTTCAGGGAAGGAGGAAGGAGAGTGAAGTACCAAGTCCCTATCATTTTCCTCCCTCCCGCCCCCCCCGGCATGGAGGGCGAACCCTGATCCCTCCATGGAGGGGTCACCAGAAAAGTTCCTGCAGAAGGACACGGGAGATGGGATTGAGAGTCGTAAGGGTGCGGGAGGGGCACTTTAGAGCAAGGTGTCCCTTCCCTGCTCCCTGATTCTAGCTCTCCTCCCCTCTGGCTGCCTGGACGGGACTCGTCAGAAACGTCAGAGAAGCAGCGAGACCCCCTCCCCAAATTACCTGGAATATCCCCCCCCCAACAACACAGGTGCTTCTGGGTCACTCTTGTTTCCAAGTCCCCTGCTGTTCCCTCCCCTTCCCTCCGCTGCTTCCGATTGCCTCTGCTAACAAGGAAGACGGAATCCCGAACATCTCAACATCAGAAGACAGCTGGAACGGGACCCTGGAGGTCTTCTAGCCCAGTCCCCTGCTCAAGCAGGAGGCCCTCTACCATTTCAGACAGGTGGTTGCCCAGTCTCTTCTTAAAAGCCTGCAGTGACGGAGCACCCACAACTTCTAGTGGCAAGCAGTTCCACTGGTTAGTTGCCCTCACTGTTAGGAAGTTTCTCCTTCGTTCTCGGTTGCTTCTCTCCTTGATTTGGATTCCCTTGTTTCTTGTTCTGCCTTTTTTGTATAGGTTGACCCCCCCCTCTTCTTTGGGGCAGCCCCCCCAAATACTGGAATGTTGCTTTCATTCTCCCCCCCTCCCCAGTCCTCTTTTTCTCTAAACCCAATCCCTGCAACCGTTCTTCATCTGCTCCCTCGCCCCTCCAGACGAGGGACCGCTACATGAGCATATTTACCTCGTCGAGGAACTGAGCGAAAGGTGGTCTACGGGTCTTTCTGGGGACGAGAGTCGGTCAACCACTCTGTGACCACAGCAATGCTAACTTGGGAATCTTGGCACTTTGGGGGGAGGGGAGTCTCACCTGGTTGGAGGGATCAGGAATCCCCCCCCCCCGATGGCCGGTGGATCCGCTGCTCTACTTGGTTGCTTCTCTGCCGGAACCTCCCATCCTTCTAACTGTTGCATGGAGATTTCGGTGGGAACAGAGTCCAGAGATTACACAACCGTTGAAAACAACCAGCAATTTTTGGCTGCAAGATGGCCTCTGGGTTTCCCTTCCTTAAAAAGGCTTCCTGGAAAAAAAGGGGGCAACACGGACTCCCCACCCTTTCGGGTCTGCTTCTCCTTCCTTCAATTGTGCCCCCACCTGGGGTCCTGGAAGATAAGGGGGGCTTCCCTTGAAAGATTTCAGACTGGGAGAAACCTACCCTCCTTCCTTTCCTTCCTTCCTTCTTTCCTTCCTTCCTTCCATCCATCCACCATCCCTTGGCAGAAGGGCTAGTTGCAGAACACTGAAATCACATGGTCCACAAGTGGGGTGGGGGGTGGGAAGCAAAGGGTTCTTAGAAACTTAGGAAGCTCTGAATGACACGGAGTGTCAAAGCTCTCAGAGAAGCTCAGAAGATCCAAAGAAGAGCAAATATCTTATTTTACAATTCCAGCGGATCTGGGAAGTAAGACTGACCCCTTTGTCTGCTGCCCCACTGCAGGGAATCCGAGATGGATGTTTGTCCTGCACAGGCAGGATCTCTTTGCTGACCCCTCTGGTCAAGCCGGCTTCCTTGCATAACGTCCAGCTCCACTTTCGCTTTCCAGGATCCTCGGAGATTTCTCAGAAACGCTTCAGCTGAACTGGCAGGTTTCACTTTGCAACTTCCTCTTTCCGAGTTCCCCTCACGGAGGAGGAAGGCCAGGTGCTCCAGTCGACCTCGGAGAAAGCTGAGGGGAAACATCAGGGCCGATATCTGCCGGGTCTCTCAGGACGCTGAGAAGATGCAAGCCGACCTCTAGAAAGACCTCAATCGATCAGAATAGAGCTGGAAGGGACCTTGGAGGTCATCTAGTCCAGCCCCCTGCTCAAGCAGGAGACCCTTGCAGACTCAGAGAATGACAGAGTTGGAAGGGACCTCAGAGGTCATCTAGTCCAACCCCCCCTGCTCAAGCAGGAGTCCCTTACAGGATCATGGAATAACACAGTTGCAAGGGAACTTGAAGGTCTTCTAGTCCAACCCCCTGCTCGAGCAGAAGACCCTTGACCGTTTCAGACAAGTGGCTGTCCAGTCTCTTCTTAAAGAACCTCCAGGGTTGGAGCACCCACAACTTCTGGTGGCAAGCTGTTCCACTGGTCGTTCTCACTGTTAGGAAGTTTGAAAAACCCCTGCTCTGTA
>NW_015392060.1:0-1864 GCF_001527695.2 Protobothrops mucrosquamatus | reverse complement strand
GTCCTTTCAAGGGATTCCAACCATCCCTCCCTATGGCCCCAGCCATTTCTTGTAATTTATTTACTTCTTCATGATGTTTTTGAATTAATTCAGAATAATCAGGTACTTCTTCACTAGTATTATGTATCCAAGTGCAACAACTATAATCAATTCGCTCTGCACATAGTCCACTCACAGCAGTTGCTAGGCTAACTGCCCCAAAGAAGAGGGAGTCAAGCTATTCTCCAAGGCGCCTGAAGGCAGGACGAGAAGCAACGGATGGAAACTAATCAAGGAGAGAAGCAACCTAGAACTAAGGAGAAACTTCCTGACAGTTAGAACAATTAACCAGTGGAACAACCTGCCTCCAGAAGTGGTGAATGCTCCAACAATGGAAGTTTTTAAGAAGAGACTGGACAGCCATCTGTCCGAAATGGTCTAGGGTTTCCTGCCTGAGCAGGGGGTTGGACTAGATGACCTCCAAGATCCCTTCCAACTTTATTATTATTATAATAATTGTCGAGTACAGTTTGTCCGCCAGTTACAAATCCACCTGGTGGTGATGTTGTCTATCCCACTTCTCTCTAGCTTACCAAGAAGGAGGTTGTGGTCTACTTTGTCAAATACTAGGTCCACAGCACTTCGCTGGTCTACTAGTTTAGTCACTTTGTTTGGCACGATCTGCTTTTGACGAACCCACGTTGGCTACCGGTTACAACCATGTTTACTTCATCCCAGGGGAGAAACCAGGTTCCCGGAAGAAGGAATCGGCTAAGGGTAACTCAGCCACGAATCTCTGACTCGGGTTCTTTGGAGGTCACACGGCGAGGGCTGGATTAGAACACAGAACAGAAGGAGTGAAACGCAGGGCCATTGCCCTTTGACACTTTGGAACAGAAGCTCGGTTAGAAAGACTTTCCGGTCTCCATTTGAAAAAGAAAAACAACAAAGAGGAGACATTTCACTTTTGCCGGTTCTCTGCATCTGCTTTGATCATTTCTTCCGTGTAACAAGGATCATCTGTGTTCTTCTTCACCAGGTCATCAATCATGGTCATCAGTTGGGCCACCTGAGCCTCCCGCTCTTCTCCTTCAGCCTTGATGTCAAAAGCCAGGACCCGGTTCTCACACTGGGACACTAGATCCCTAAGAAAGGGGTCTCCCTCGGAAAGGAATCTCTCGAGAGTCTTCCCTTCCAGGTTCTCTGTGTGAGTGAACAAGATGATCATGTAATTCTTGCCTTTAAGGCTGAACATCTGTTTGATCTGATGAGCCATCCTCTGGCTCTCCTGGGAAAAAAGCAAAGGATGAATGACCCACAGAATAACGTGGAGACCTGGGGAGCAAACCTGGACAGACTTCGTAATTTCGGTTAAAATGAAATCAGAGTAATAGAATGAACTCCAAAAAATCCCCATCCTCTTATCGAAACTGGGCGTATCCAAGACCACAATCTTCCTGCCCTTCAGCCACGTCTCCTCCTTTTGGCAACTTTGGGTGGCTGAGCTGCATTCAAAGATGGGGCTTCCCAGAATTGTGTTTCCCGTCGCACTTTTCCCATTTCCGGGTGTGCCAATAAGGACGATCCTCCGTTCAGGCCCTGTAACCGAAAGGCGAGAGGAGACAAGAAGGGGACCCAGTCAGCAGCGTACGGCCATCATAGCCTGTCCCTCCACTCAGGACAGTTGCTCCCATCCCACCCTGCCATCCCCCTCCCCAGGGCCAAAGACTTTACCTCGGATGCCTCCAGCCATTTCCAGACACATTGCACAGCACAAAACTCGGGATTTCTGGATGGAAAGCGAAACAGAATCAGTCAACGGAGAGGCTGCCTTGCTCAGTGGTTGCCAGGAACTCTCGTACCCCAGAAGACACCGGCACAAATT
>NW_015392059.1:38825-51929 GCF_001527695.2 Protobothrops mucrosquamatus | reverse complement strand
GGACCCAGGCCATATACAGTATAACGTTCCAGGTGGATTGTACCTTGCACCGTTACAGCTGTCAAAGTTCATAACGATACCACCTGTACAATTCCAAGCGCCTGTTTGTAACTTTGATATGTGGTTGCATTGAGCTCATTCCTTGCTAAAGAAGCACTTGTGTAGGATCGATCCAGACATTAGACCAGGGGTCCCCAAACGTGGCCCCTTTAAGACTTGTGGACTTCAACTCCCAGAATTCCCATGCTGGCTTGAAGAGAACAAGTCTTAAAGTGGCCAGATTTAGAGAACCTTGAGTAAGACTATATGAATTCTTGTTTGAAAAATAAAGATCCATCTATCTGTTCCATCAGAACAAGGACCAGCTCTAGTCAGAACATCAGGGGTGTCACAAGGTGTGGTCAAGAGCAGAGGTCCCCAACCCCCGGTCCATGAACCAGCACCGGGCCAGAAACAAGCAAAGCTCCATCCGCGGGATGCAGACAGCACGTGAAACCACGTCCCCTCCGGTCCGCGGAAAAACATGTCTCCACGGAACCGGTCCCTGGTGCCCAAGAGATTGGGGGGCTTCTGGTCAAGAGGACATTTGCACAGGTGCAATCAAGCTTCACCTGTTATTATGAGCAAGTTAAAAAAAAAGGTGGAGCTTTGTACTGTGGCTGCCATTTTGTCTTTTTTGACCCTATATCCCATGGACACCTTTGATTAGCATGGAAAGAAAAACCTGTGGATTTCAGACTAAAGAACTAGAGGCCAAAATTTAACTCAACGGTCATCCATCTGTGAGCTCAGCAGCTCAGGCTTGGAACAGGGCAAATAGATATTATGTTAGTAGATGGAAATTTATGTCTGACACACAGATTAAATTAAGGGCTTTGGGGATGCTGGAAGAAACTGGCACGCAGATCAATTTAGCTCGATATTATCCGTAAGATGCAGCAATTTCTAAGCGCTCGGACTTCAGCTCCCAGAATTCCTTGCCAGTGCAGCCATTGAGCAGAGCATTGTGGGAAGTTTGCCAGTGCTGATGTATAAGGACTGTCCAGTTTTTTTTCCTGGGAAGCCAAGAAAGATTTTGCCAAGAACTGGAAATCTGTGAATGTAAAACATGGGTTCTATTACCAAACAGCGTTTCTACTCGAGAAAAATGAGAAATAAAGTTAAAATAACCTGTGTCAGGTTTGCCAATGGAAAATAAGAATATGTAGGAATCAAATAAAGAAATAAATATGCTAATCTGCAATACTTCATTTAAAAAAAATTGCATTTGGAAACATTGCAAACTTAGCCAGAGAATGCCTCTGAAATTAAGCCCTGGAAGATGTTCGGCTACATTTTTCCTGTATTTTCAAAATCTTTCATTTTAAAGGTTTCCTCTGGAAGCATCAGACAACCACTTTTGTGGACTAGGTTACTTGTATATGATGAGAGTAATCAAGAGATATTGATTGCTAACAATGTTAGGAAAATAACCTATATCCAATGAGGCAGAACAATGTACAGGTAAGTCCTCGACATAATAATAATAATAATAATAATAATAATAATAATAATAATAATAATAATAATAATAATAATAATAATAATAATAATAATAATAATAATAATAAAGTTGGAAGGGACCTTAGAGGTCATCTAGTCCAACCCCCTGCAACAGTTTGCAATAGTTTGTTTAGTGACTGCTCAAAGTTATAACGGCACTGGAAAAAAGTGACTTATGACTGTTTTTCACCCTTACGACCATTGTAGCATCCCCGTGGTCACAAGATCAAATTTCAGCCACTTGGCAAACGACTCAACTTTATGACGGTTGCCGTGTCCCGGAGTCGCGTGATCCCCTTTTGCGACCTTCTGACAAACAAAGTCAATGCGGGAAACCAGATTCACTTCACAACCCATGTTACTAACTGAACAACTGCAGTGGTTCACTTAACAACTGGGGCAAAGGAAGTTGTAAAATGGAGCAAAACTCACTTAACAAATGTCTTGCTTAGCAACATACATTTTGGGCTCAATTACAGTCATAAATCGAGGACTAACCTGTATGAGTTTCCATATATGTTGCTGAGAGACTTCGCATGACTTGTTTTTATTTCTTTGTTTATAAATGCACCTGAGGCATTTATTTCTTTATATCCCACCTTCCTTGTTATTTTCACAAATAACGCAAGGCAGCAAACATATCCAACACACCTTCCTCCTCCTATTTTCCCCACAACAATCCTGTGAGGTGCGTTGGGCTGAAAAAGATAGACTGGCCCAAAGTCGCCCAGCTGGCTTTCATGGCAATGATTGACTACTTATTCATGCCACACCAAATGGATTGTGTGAATCTGTGGATGGGAACAGTAATAAACGTTAAAGCTCTTTTTTACCCTCTTCTATTCCCAACCATCCAGAATCTGCAACTAATATACATTAACTGTAGTTCAGAGGGCTTCAAACTCGGCCCTTTTATGACTTGTGGACTTCAACTCCCAGAATCCCTCAGCCAGCATGGCTCAGCTTGGAAACCTCACTTTTCCCTCAGCATGGCTGGCTGAGGAATTCTGGGAGTTGAAGTCCACAAAGTCATAAAAAGGGCCAAGTTTGAAGACCCCTGCTGTAGTTGGATCACAGCATATTATCTCTGGGTAGAAATTAACCCAGAGTAGTGCTTCTCAAGCTTGGTGACTTTAAGGCCTGTGGACTTCAACTCCCAGAATTCCCCAGCCAAAGCATGGCTGACTGGGCAATTCTGAGAGTTGAAGTCCACAGGCCTCAAAGTCACCAAGCTTGAGAAATATTGATCCAAAGACCTGCCTGTGAGCAACTCCTTCTCAACAACTGTATATTCTACAAATGTGGTTGTGGCCGCTTCTATATGGGGATATTTGCAGGATAGGGTCAAAAAAGTCAAAATGGCAGCCATGGCAATGCGATTGAAGTGTCCCTTGTTTTTACGGGAGCTTCTTAATTTCTTAATTGCACCTTGTGGACACCATCTGAGGCACCAAGTTGGTTGAATGGCTGATGAAATCTAATTTTCCCATTGGGTTGGTTTGGATAATTATTTGAGATGATTTAAAATGGGTGATTTTCCTAGGGAGAAGTCGGTTCAATGCTGGTTACCGGTCACACTCAACCGAGCATTATTATCTGGGGTCACTTGGTGGATAAACATCTTCGGTTCTTTTAATTTGCTGAACCCGTCTTGGCTTTCCTGCACATTTATTCTCGCTCCAAAGAATATTTCATAATGCCTTTGGTACAGATGTACAATTTTATGATGGTTTTTTTTCCTGTTTTTTAAAAACGTATCGAACGGGATTCCCCCCGATCTTGTATTATAGCAACTGGACCTTGGTTGAACTTCTCCTTGTAATGTGTAATTTTCCTTGTACATTTCAAAAAGAAAGAAAAGCGAGAAAGAAAGAAAACTTGTCTTTGGTTTCGTCTTATTTTTCTCAAATGTTGGGGGGGAGGAAGGAATAGAATCATGTATCTTTGATGGTTCTTCCATTCTTAATCTTCTAAAGAAGAAATCGTTGGAGCCAAACAACAGAACAAAACAAGAGTTATGTACACATTGTGCGCGTGTCTCTGGGTGTGATTGCTGAACGTTAGCCTCTTGGGACATCTGGGGTATGTGCAGTTCAAAAAAGTCAAAATGGCAGCCACAATCACATGACCAAAGCTCCACCTCTTTTTTATATGCCTTCTTGATTTTTTTTGGGGGGGGACTTGCTGGTAAACTGTCCTTGAGAATGTTAAATCTTTTCATTGGTCAATGTAACTCAAACTTATCCTCTGAATCGCTGTTTGTCAACTTTGGCGACTTTAAGATGGGTGGACTTCAACTCCCAGAATTCTGGGAGTTGGTCCACCCATCTTAAAGTCACCGAAATTGAGAAACATTGCTCTAAATCATTTTTTGATCAAAATAGCTCTCTCAAAACAGCTCCTATCAAGAAAAGAAAAAGAAAAGAAAAGAAAAGAAAGAAAGAAAGAAAGAAAGAAAGAAAGGGAGAAGAAGATGGACATATTTCCCCACTAGAACAAATTGAGGTGGAGATGGGGAAAAATACAGATTCCATCTTCTTATCCATCCACGAGAAACAAAAATGAACCTGGGTGAAAAGTAATCTGCCTTAATTTTATTGATTTATTAGGTTTTTATCTTGCCTTTTTTACTTTTAGAAGCAACTCAAGGTGCAAACATATCTAATGTCCCTTCTCCTATTTTCCACAGAACAACAATCTTGTGATGTGGGTTGGGCTGTGAGAAACTGGCCCAAAATCACCCAGCTGGCTTTCATGCCTAAGGCAGGACTAGAACTCACAGTCTCCTGATTTCTAGACCAACGTTTTAGCTGAAAGCTAAGTCCCAGGGAGAAATGCAGATAGTTCAGGACTACCTGTATACTACATGCTAAAAAGAACTGTAGATTCTTTAAATAGGCCATTCAGTTGTGCTAGCTTCCCTCAATATATTCTTCCTTAGATGTTTTGGGAAGATATTCCCACAATTCTCAGAAGACACAAACAACATTGGTGCAACAATATCCAAGAGATGGATTGTAATGCAGCTCATTTGCCAGCAGAGGGCAGAAACGTCCTTTTGTACAACTTGAAAGTCATTTCAGTCTCTGATTTAAAAGATTTAAGAGAGAGAGAGAGAGAGAGAGAGAGAGAGAGAGAGAGAGAGAGAGAGAGAGAGAGAGAGAGAGAGAGAGAGAGAGATGAGATAAAGACAGCAATAGCACTTAGACTTGTATATCGCTTCATAGTGCTTTTCAGCCCTCTCTAAGCAGTTTACAATGTCACCATATTGCCCCCAACAATCTGGGTCCTCATTTTATCTGCCTAGGCTTAGATAGATAGATAGATAGATAGATAGATAGATAGATAGATAGATAGATAGATAGATAGATAGATAGATAGATAGATAGATAGATAGATTAGATAGACACATAAGTATAGATATATAGATATAGATAGATAAATAGATGATATAGATAGATAGATATAGATAGATGATAGATATAGATAGATGATAGATACATAGATAGATAGATATAGATAGATGATAGATATAGATAGATGATAGATACATACACATATAGATAGATGATAGAATAGATAGATAGATAGATAGATAGATAGATAGATAGATAGATAGATAGATAGATAGATAGATAGATAGATAGATAGATAGATAGATACCGTGTTTCCCCAAAATTAAGACCTGGTCTTATATTTTTTTTGCCTCCAAAAGAGGCACTAGGTCTTAATTTCAGATAATGTCTTACCTTAGGACCACTGCAGCCAGGCCACCCATGCCTCTATACCTGTTGCGCCACTGCTTGACTTCTTTTGTGGCCGCTTGCCACCACTTGTGGCCAGATCCCATTGGCACATTGCACCGTTGAGGCTCCTCCCAGCAGAACGCCGCATGGTGCTTCGGGCCGCTTCTGTTGCTCATACGCTAAAAGTCCCTTTCCAAAGATAGCTAAGAAGGAAAATAGATAAAAAGGAACCAGGTCCTAAAGTCACCTGAACTGAATAGAATAGAATAGAATAAAAAAAAAAATCTAAAAACCTAAATTATATTCTACCACTCTATGTTTCTTTTGAATATAAACAATCCATCTTCTCCATATTGATAAAAATTGTTCATTTGAATGGTTCTTCAAGTAAGCCGAAATCTTTGCCATTTCAGCAAGATGCGAAACTTTCAATCTCCAGTCTCCCATCGTAGGCAGAATTGGGCTCTTCCAATTTTGGGCTAAAAGCAATCTGGCAGCAGATAAACAATAAAGCATCAAATTTATTTCTTTTGCATCTAGATCTTGCACAATACCTAAAAGAAACAACTGTGGAAGAAAAATAATCCTTTTTTTAAAAATCTGCTGTAAATTCCACCATATTCTATCTTTTTCTATTCTATCTTTTTTTGGAGATTAAGATATTTTGTGGAGTTAGAGATATTAGTATTTGCTTACTTTTATATGAATATTATCCTGGGATTAGGTTTGGGAAGTCTGGGGGGTGGGGTGGGGGGTTTTCCTTTTTGATTGTTTATTGTGATTACTTATGATTGTTTTTTTATGATGGAAAAATAAATAAAATTTTTTGGAAAAAGAAAGAAAGAATAGAATAGAATAGAATAGAATAGAATAAACAGATTGTAGAATAGAATAGAATAGAATAGAATAGAATAGAATAGAATAGAATAAACAGATTGTAGAATAGAATAGAATAGAATAGAATAAACAGATTGTAGAATAGAATAGAATAGAATAAACAGATTGTAGAATAGAATAGAATAGAACAGAACAGAACAGAACAGAACAGAACAGAACAGAACAGAATAGAATAGAATAGAATAGAATAGAATAGAATAGAATAGAATAGAATAGAATAGAATAGAATAGAATATATGTGGAACTTAGTTTGGCTAGGGGAGACATGATAGAAATATTCCAGTATCTGAGGGGCTGCCACAGGGCAGAGGGGGTCAGGTTGTTCACCAGAGAACCAGAGGGAAGGACGAGAAACAATGGTTGGAAACTGATCAAAGAGAGAAGCAACGTAGAATTAAGGAGAAACTTCCTGACAGTGAGGACAATCAACCAGTGGAACAGCTGGGCTCCAGAAATCGTGGGCACTCCATCACTGGAGATTTTCAAGAAGAGACTGTACAATCACCTGTCTGAGACGGTATAGGTTCTCCTGCTTGAGCAGAGGGCTGGACTAGAAGACCTCCAAGGTCCCTTCCAAGCTCTATTCTAATCTAAATATAAAAATAACAATTATAAATAAACAAATAAAACATAAAACAAATAAACTCAAAGGCAGACTTGATGGACCACTAGGTTTTCCTGCTGTGAGTTTTTTATGTTTCTATATTTCTATGCCTCTTCTCAACTAACATGGCAGGGATGCAGCCCTTCACAAGTTTTCAGGTTGCAACTCCCGGGATCAGCCACTGTTGAAACTGCTCTTTGGGTAACTACAACTTGTTTAACCTCATTTGGAGAACGACCTGTTATATTCCAGCTGGGAAAGATTGAGGGCAATATAAGAAGGGGACGACGGAGAAGGAGGTGGCTGGATGGAGTCACTGAAGCAGTAGGCGTGAGCTTCAATAGACTCCAGAAGATGGTAGAGGACAGGAAGGCCTGGAGGAACGTTGTCCATGGGGTCGGGATGGGTCGGACACAACTTCGCAATTAACAACAACAACTGTTTCCGAAATATGTTGGGGCTACAATTCCTATAAACCCCAACAAACCCAGCCATGCTATTTGTGAATTTTAGAATTTGTTTCAGCTTGGCTGGTGAGCACACCCCACAATTCACTAGCAAATTGACCAAATGAAGTTTGTTTTATCGGAACTTCTGACTTTGATGTGAGAAACCTCACGTCTCTAAAAACTCTATTTTCTCGTAAAAACCGCAGCTTCTTGAATCACCATCTTCCCATTTATTGATAGATGGTGATCCATGCCTGACCCCACCTGATACACAGTGCCAGCTTCAAAGCAAATGTAAAAGTTCTGGGATTTCCTTGTCTCTAATGTGATGGTTGTGAGACGCTTTGATCTGATTATTTGTTTTCAAGGCCATGGCGTTCTCCTTCTGTTATTTCCTTTTTCAAGATCTATGCTACAATTTTTTTCTGCTGTTCCTTCAGGCATCACATAAAAAGGTTGAGATACAGGGTAAAATAAAACCAAGCACTATCATGACTCAAAAAAGGTTAGGAATGAGGACTCGGATCCTTCACCCAGTTCACGAAGACCAAATATGATTCAGGTTTCAGTGTGTCAGACAAGGAAAGTGCCAAGACCAGAATAACAGAATAACAGAGCTGAAAGGGAACTTGGAGGTCTTCTAGTCCAACCCCCTGCTCATTTCAGATACCATTTCAGACAAATGGCTGTCCAGGCTCTTCTTCAAAACCTCCAGTGCTGGAGCACCCCAACTTCTGCAGACAAGTCATTCCACTGGTTAATTGTTCTCACTGTTAGGAAATTTCTCCGTATTTCTAGCTTGCTTCTCTCCTTGATTAGTTTCCATCCATTTTTATTTTATTTTCTTGTTTTATTTTTTTGTCATTTATTTTGTTTCAACGAAGTTCTTGGCACGCTTAAAAAAGCAGCTGGGTAAGGGAGACTTTAGAGGCCAAATGTGGCTCCATGATGGTATTCAGATGTGCATCCAAAATGTGCCTGTTCAGCTACCAAAAGGATACAGGAGTTTTCAGTTGTGGGGATGTCAGAGCTGTGGTCAAGGAAGAAACCGCCAATGGACCTTCCATAGCACAACTGCTGTTCCTTGGCCTTGCTAGTGAGGAAAGGGACAGAACAAAGCAGTGTCAGGCATGAAAGACCAGATCCGCACATGAATAACAGAATAACACAATTGGAATGGACCTTGGAAGTCTTCTAGTCCAACCCCATGCTCAAGTAGGAAACCCTATACCATTTCAGACAAAGGGTTGTCTAGTCTCCTCTTAAAAACCTCCAGTGTTGGAGCACCCATAACTTCTGGAGACAAGTCGTTCCACTGATCAATTGTTCTCGCTGTCAGGAAATTTCTCCTTATTTCTAGGTTGCTTCTCTCCTTGATTAGTTTCCATCCGTTGCTTCTTGTCCTGCCTTCACGTGGTTTGGAGAATAGCTTGACTCCCTCTTCTTTGAGGCAGCCCCTGAGATATTGGAAGACTGCTATCATGTCCCCCCTCGTCCTTCTCTTCATTAAACTAGACATACCCAATTCCAGCAACCGATCCTTATATGTTTTAGCCTCCAGTCCTCTAATCATCTTTGTTGTTCAGGCTTGGTTAGTTTTCATCCATTGATTCTTGTCCTCCAGCAAAATCTCTCTGGAGGAAGGTGAGATCATCCACATGATTCGAACAACCATTCCTTGCGAGTAGACCGCAGAACCTGCTTTTTGGTGGACAGCTTATGAACTGAGGGGTTGGGGATGGTGATTCCACCAAACTCACCCCCACAATTCTGCCCTTTATGGACATTTAGCTCCACCGAGTCTCATTTTTAATTATCTTTTGGAATTGATTGATTGATTGATTGTTGCATTAGAGAGATAAAGACCCTTCAGGTCAGCAAGGTTTTCCTATATTTATCAGATGAGTCCCTCTACCCCCCCAAAGGAGGAATCAGCTTGATTTTTTTTAAAAAGAAAACTTTGAAATATATGAGTTTTTGGATTATAAGCAAAAGGGTGCTCAAGTAACAAATATCAGAAAAGCTAACAACGGATTGATGGTTCAGATTGATTTGGAATTCTAGCTTTGATTTAATTAGAAGTCATTTTCTTAAAGAAAACTGGACTCTTGTTTTGGGGATTTTATGACAAGGGGACCTCAAAACACACTAGAGGGAACTAGAGGATAAGAAAAGAATGGAGCAGACTTCTATCACAAAACTTACAGCACATTTTTTTTTGGGCTAATCTTTTTGAAAAACAAAACAAAACAAAACAAAAAGAGTCTGGGAGCCCAGGCTAAAACAATCTAATGAATGGCAAAAAGAACATCACAAGACTGGGGCCCATTAAACAAATAACAAGGACACCAGGTCTGGGTCAAAGCCAGGTTTTCCTCAAAGGTTTGAGGAACCCTGGTGAGAGGGCGCTGCCGTCCTTTCTGGAGAGATGCTGTTGCAGAGTGTGGGGACTGCAGCTGAGAAGACACACTTCCTAGGCCCCAGAAGACCCTGAAGGAACCTGGAATGTTCTCGCTGTACTGGAAGAAGCAGCTGGAGAGAGCTCTCTCTCAGATATCTAGGGGTAGGCAACCTTGGCTCTTTTATGACTCGTGGATTTCAACTCCCAGAATTCCTGAGCCAGCCACGCTGAGGGGAAAGGGAGAGGTTTCCAAACTGAGCCATGCTGGCTCAGGAATTCTGGGAGTTGAAGTCCACGAGTCATAAAAGAGCCTTCCCCTGATCTAGGCTCTCTGCCATATCAGCCTTTACAGATAATAATGAGTATTTTAGGAGCACGCTGGTTCATGTGGTTAGGACACTGGGTTGTAGGTTAGCAAGCCTGCGTTCAAGACCCGAGTGCTACCATGGGATTGGGTGAGTTCCTGTCCTTTGCTCCAGCTACCTGCTGGGAACATGAAGGAAGCTGCCTATTGGGCATCTCCTAAGCAACAGTGATATCACTGGCTAATCCTTTCAACCCGGAAACGCCCTGGTGCTATTGACACGGGTGTGATGTGACCAGAGGACAGTAGGACAAGAAACAATGGTTGGAAATGACCAAAGAGAGAAGCAACCTGGAATTAAGGAGAAACTTCCTAACAGTGAGGACAATTAACCAGTGGAACAGCTTGCCTTCAGACGTTGTGGGTGCTCCATCACTGAGGTTTTTAAGAAGAGACTAGACAGGCATTTAGTCTGAAATGGTATAGGTTCTCCTGCTTGAGCGGGGGGCTAGACTAGAAGACCCCCAAGGTCCCTTTGTGGTGAGCGTTCTAGATATACATTCTATGTCCTGACCGTTAAAACAGTCACACAAGTGTACATATAGGTTCTCCTTATTGCTCTGATGATGTCAACAGCTAGTTGACGAAAGCTCAGTAATAAAAAGGCTATTTTATATCCCGGAGTTCACTAATCTTATTGATTTTTAAAAATAGATGTATATGTAGATATTGTATACATATATGTATAACATATGCACAAATCAATCCCAATAGATATCAATTCAGTCTCTACAAGCAAAGGAGAATTTATCACATCTCCAGCCAATTGATTCTTACATATTTGTGTGTTGGTATACCTACCGGTATACAGGTAGTCCTCTACTTACGACTGTAACTGAGGTTGGAATTATGGTTGTAAGTGGTGTTGGTTGTTAAGCGGGTCATCATATGACCAACTCAGTTTTACAACATTTTTTTGTAGTGGTTATTAACACATTATCTGCAATGGGCATTTTTTTTTTTTGCCACAAATGAGAAATGCTGGTTTCGGGGGGGGGGGGGAAGCCATCATAAATCATGCTTACGTGATCATGGGATGCTGCAAGTGGTAGTAAATGCTGGCCAGTTGCCAAGCACCCCAAAATGCAATCACATGACTACAAGGGGCGGGAGCAGCCATTGGAACTTTGAACCTGGGTCATAAGTATTTCTATTTGGGTCTGGGGTAACTTCGACCTGTCGTACGTCGAGGGCTATCGATATGTACACACAGCAGCCATTATTATGGAATGGAAGGGGGACAATCCACACTATTACAATATTTACTCAGAAATAAGTTTTTTTTAATTTCAATTAGGTATCCAGTCCGGTGAGCCTATCTCTCCCTTGTAAAAATATTACAGCAATTTTAACGGGTGAAAATAAATTGCGTCTCTATGTGCCTCAATTTTTCTGCAGTTGCAAATTTAATCTTTTCGTACCCACTCCATGCATTATATATGTGACAATATCTGAAATTTATTTTCTTTCCAGGCTGTCTAAAAATTGCTACATCATTTCCCGTGGAATATTAGCTGGAAGCAAAGATGATTCCCCCCCATTTATTTATTTTTCTTCAGTATTACTTTTTAAGATGAATTGTGTTACAATGACATTGAAAAGTTTGAGGGAAAAAATGAATGGCTTTGGTAGGAATCACATTTCAGAATCTATTGCAGGGGTGCCTGCAAGGATTGAAAGAATCAAGATGGCAGCCACAATCACGTGATCAAACTCTGATCCTTTTTTATAGCAATAGCAGATTTATATACTGCTTCACAGTGCTTCACAGCCCTCTCTAAGTGGTTTTTACATGTCAGCCTACGGCCCCCAACAATCTGGGTCCTCATTTTACCAGCCTCGGAAGGATGGAAGTCTGAATCAACCTGGAGCCGGTCAGGATCTAACTGCTGGCAGTGAGCAATGAGTTAGCCTGCAGTACTGCATTCTAACCACTGTGCCACCATGGAAAGGAAGGAAAAAGAACGAAAGAAAGAAAGAAAGAAAGAAAGAAAGAGGGAGGGAGGGAGGGAGAGAGAGAGAGAGAGAGAGAAAGGAAAGGAAAGGANGAAGGGAGAAAGGAAGGAAGGAAGGAAGGAAGGAAGAAAGAAAGAAAGAAAGGGAGGGAGGGAGGGAGGGAGGGAGGGAGAGAGAGACAGAGAGAGAAAGGAAAGGAAAGGGAAGGGAAGGGAAGGGGAGGGGAGGGAAGGGAGAAAGGAAGAAAGGAAGGAAGAAAGAAAGGAAGGAAGGAAGAAAGAAAGGAAGAAAGGAAGGAAGGAAGGAAGGAAGGAAGAAAGAAAGGGAGGGAGGGAGAGAGAGAAAGGAAAGGAAAGGAAAGGAAAGGGGAGGGGAGGGGATGGAAGGGAGAAAGGAAGGAAGGAAGGAAGGAAGGAAGGAAGAAAGAAAGAAAGAAAGAAAGAAAGAAAGAAAGAAAGAAAGAAAGAAAGAAAGAAAGAAAGAAAGCAAGCTACAGAGAGGTTGATGTTTCTTAATGCTTTCTGAACTTGGCCCAATTGACAACATAGTGCTGAATGACAGTCCTTCAGGTCGCATGATAACCAACATATCAATAGCAATAGCTATAGCAGTTAGATTTATATACCACTTCATAGTGAAGCCCTCTCTAAGTGGTTTACAGAATCAGCACATCACCCCCAACAAACTAGGTCCTCATTTTACTGACCTCGGAAGGATGGTAGTCTGAGTCAACCTTGAGCCGTTCATTGTGTGCATGATAATACACACAGAAGAGAGGAATGACTTTGGTCACATAGTTGTGGGTACCATTTTCCTTGTTTGACTCTCTCCCTGCAGTTACCCCTGGTCCTAGTAAGTCTATATGTAATGGTGTGTGAGAATGGCCTTGGCAGAGGGGGGGGGGGAACATGCTGCCTAGGGAATGCTCAGATAAGAGAGGGCATAACCCACAACTGTATAATGGGCGAAGAAAGAAGCGAAGAAAGAATCTGCCCCGACTTCTCAAGCTGTAAAAAGTGACGGCGAGATTCTTATACTTTCAGACTTGCAAAATTCTGTCAAAGTAGCCTTACAATGAAGTAGAATAAGCTCATCCAGTTGGGGTTCCTGCTTGGTCCAGCTAGGAAGGGTGGCAATGTATGTAC
>NW_015392059.1:33558-36851 GCF_001527695.2 Protobothrops mucrosquamatus | reverse complement strand
TTGCTTCAGAAGAGGAGGATCGTAAACAGCTACTTTATCTAATCATCCACTTCCTTGAAAACAACTCCTGTTTTTAATTTTTTTAAATATCTTTTTTTCTGTGGCTGGAGATGGGAGGAAACACCGCTTAAATCAATGTTTCTCAATCCTGGCAGCTTTAAGTTGTGTGGACTTTGAGTCCCAGAATTCCTTCCGGGAGGGCCGTTCAGTTTTGACATAGATGGCCTCTTTGGCCCTCTCTCAACAGGGGTGTGGGTGATACGACACCATCTATCTCCAGTGTACAACACAGTCCTTTCAGTGATTCCAAGAAGGCTATGTCAGATAGATGCTGGAAATGTAAACATAATATAGGCACGTATTTCCACATTTGATGGACTTGTGGCAAAGCTAAGGCTTATTGGAGAAAGATACATACGTGGTTAGAAAAAATATTAGGTGAACATGTTGATTTTAAACCTGAACTTTTTTTTACAGTTTTGGTCACCGTGATGTAAAAAAAATGTTGAGACTCTAGAAAGAGTACAGAGAAGAGCAACAAAGATGATTAGAGGACTGGAGGCTAAAGCATATAAGGAACGGCTGCTGGAATTCGGTGTGTCTAGTTTAACGAAGAGAAGGACGAGGGGGGACATGATAGCAGTGTTCCAATATCTCAGGGGCTGCCCCAAAGAAGAGGGAGTCAAGCTATTCTCCAAAGCACCTGAAGGCAGGACAAGAAGCAACGGATGGATACTGATCAAGGAGAGAAGCAACTTAGAACTAAGGAGAAACTTCCTGACAGTGAGAACAATTAACCAGTGGAACAACCTGCCTCCAGAAGCAGTGAATGCTCCAATACTGGAAGTTTTTAAGAAGAGACTGGACAGCCATTTGTCCGAAATGGTATAGGGTTTCCTGCCTGAGCAGGGGGTTGGACTAGATGACCTCCAAGGTCCCTTCCAACTTTATTATTATTATTATTACTACTACTACTACTACTACTACTACTACTACTATTACTACTACTACTACTACTAGGTATAATGCCTGAAAACATTAATAAGCAGAGTTTATTCTTAATTTTGCACGTCACTACAGCAGCGAGAATAATCTTCGCACAATACTGGAAGAATGAAGAATTGCCATCAGAAGAAGAAATAATTAGGAAAATATTGGAATGTGCAGAGATGGACAGATTAACTATGAGACTGAAAGATAAAGAAGACACGGACTACTACCAAATTTGGGATCTATTTTATCGTTGGTTGGAGGAAAGAATGAAGGATTAGGAATTGAATATGTATTAGCATAGCTAATCCCAGACAAACTCGTTGATTGAAAAATTAACATATGTATACAAAAGAAAATCAATAAAATCTTTATAAAAATAAAATAAACTGCTGAAGGGACACTAAAAAAAAAAAAAGAAGGCTCCACACCCATTTGCACTACTCAGGTGACCCTGATGACACAAGTAAACCTCCAAGTGGCCTCAATGACTCTTTAAAAGAATGCAAATGACCAGCTGTCTGCAAGGAGTATAAATCCTTCCATTCCCCACCATCCAGTGGAGCTGAAGAAGCTTCTTCAAACCCCCCCCCCAAAAAAAAACCCCTCAAGAAAGGCCAGTAGTCTCGTGAAAAAAGCACCTTTGGGACATCCAGTGGTGGAATACACACCATCACCCTATCCCAGGGGTAGGCAACCTTGGCTCTTTTATGACTCGTGGACTTCAACTCCCAGAATTCCTGAGCCAGCATGGCTCAGCTTGGAAACCTCTCCCTTTCTCCTCAGCATGGCTGGCTCAGGAATTCTGGGAGTTGAAGTCCACGAGTCATAAAAGAGCCAAGGTTGCCTACCCCTGCCCAAATGCCTGAATTTTGATCACGTGACCGTGAGGAAAATATATTTAAACCAGGGGTCTTCAAACTTGGCCCCCTCATGATTTGTGGACTTCAACTCCCAGAATTCCTGAACCAGCATGGCTCAGCTTGGAAAGCTCTCCCTTTTCCCTCAGCGTGGCTGGCTCAGGAATTCTGGGAGTTGAAGTCCACGAGTCATAAAAGAGCCAAGGTTGCCTACCCCTGCCCTATCCCATCCCTGAACATGTGCCAACTCCTACCCTTCACTCCAAAGGGGAAAAAATGGCTTAAATAATCCAGATGTTCAATTGTCATCCGTCATCATGATGTGCAGATTACTACCGCAATCCTATGATTATCTGCTCTGAGATTTAAGTCCTGCTGGTGTCCAGCAGAGTGTATTTTCACGAAAACCTTTCATGAATCAACTTCCTGCCTGCAAAGCAGAGGCTCATGTGTTGTTCCTTGAAGGCCATCCAGACAAATCCCCGTAGCTGTTGGGAAACAGCTTGTAAAACCTCGCACTGTTGTGACATCTGTGGTGCAAACATGGAGGAAGGGCTGAGAGGACCTCCTGGAGATCTCTGCATTTGCGCGTGCCTGGAGTTAAGTCTGGTGAGCTGCTGAGTCTCTAAGCTGATCGGTGCAGTGACATCAGCAAACTGACATTTCCTTACACACTTCTGTGCGGGGTGCATCCCAGCCTCCTGACAGATGCTGTGCACAGTTCAGCAAACCTGCCCAATTGTCAACAACAACAACAACAGGACCAGAACAATACATCTGAACTTCGCTTTCAACTTCTCTGTCCTATGTGCTGAAGCTAGGCGGACTGACAGCCTCTTTGCCCATCAATCTTTATATGATTTATTTAATTTCATGATTTATGACTTATTCGAGACGTAATTTGTCTTCTCCCGGGGGCAGGGGTAGGAAACCTTGGCTCTTTTATGACTATGGACTTCAACTCCCAGAATTCCTGAGCCAGCCATGCTGAGGGGAAAGGGAGAGGTTTCCAAGCTGAGCCATGCTGGCTCAGGAATTCTGGGAGTTGAAGTCCACGAGTGGACTGGATGGGGAGGAACAGACTCAGGCTCAACCCGTCCAAGACCGAGTGGCTGTGGCTGCCGGCGCCTCGGCATAGTCAGCTGACTCCGTCGCTGACTATAGGGGGCGAAACTTTGGCTCCCTCGGAGAGGGTACGCAATCTGGGTGTCCTCCTGGACCCACGGCTGACACTGGAAGACCAGTTGGCGGCCGTGGCCAGGGGGGCGTTTTATCAGGTATGCCTGATCTACCAGTTGCGGCCTTTTCTGGACCGGGACGCCTTGCGCACAGTCACCCATGCTCTTGTCACCTCCCGCCTGGACTACTGCAATGCTCTCTACATGGGGCTCCCCTTGAGGAGCACTCGGAGGCTCCAGTTAGTCCAGAATGCAGCCGCGCGGG
>NW_015392059.1:29731-33416 GCF_001527695.2 Protobothrops mucrosquamatus | reverse complement strand
CTGGCTGCCGGTGGCTTTCCGGGTGCGCTTCAAGGTGTTGATTATCACCTTCAAAGCGCTCCATGGCATCGGACCTGGATATCTCCGAGACCGCCTTCTGCCTCAGATTACCTCCCATCGGCCGGTACGCTCCCACAGAGTGGGTCTCCTCAGGGTGCCGTCAGCCAGACAGTGCCGGCTGGCGACCCCCAGGGGGAGGCCTTCTCGGTGGGAGCTCCCACCCTATGGAACGAACTACCCCCAGAGATCAGGGTGATCCCTGATCTCCCTTCCTTCCGCCGCGCCCTCAAGACATGGCTATTTAAGCTGGCAGGACTGGCCTAAGGGGTAATTTTTTAGTTGGGTTTTAAAATAATTTTTAAAATAACAAAGGCCATATTAATATTTCTTTTTAATTATGTTTTTAAATGGTAGTATTTTTGTATTTTTGTATTTGTTTTTATTAGGCTGTTAGCCGCCCTGAGTCCGCAAGGAGAAGGGCGGGGTAAAAATATAATTAAATAAATAAATAAATAAATAAATAAAAGAACCAAGGTTGCCTACCCCTGCCCTGGGGGAACACGAAGGAGGGATCATATGGGGGGAATTCACAGGTCACTGCAACTCATATGTTATTCTTGCATGTTATCCTTGCATGTTATCCAAAGGACCCCATCGTGGTTGACACCTCTCCCATCCTGGGCAGGGTGGTGGTCGCCACCCAGCTTCCAGCATTGGCAAGCATCTCCTTTCCTCTCTCCCTTTTTTCCCCTCTGCACAACGACCCTGTGAGGTAGGCCAGCATGGAGAGCACCCAAGGGAAGCGATGGTCATCGTGTTCTGATGACACAATAATCCTGAATGTTTTGGAGGGTTCCAGAAATCCCGAGTGGTCTTAGCTAGAACGGTGCTGTTGTAGCCATTGCAGATGCTGCAGTTGTGGATGCTCCATCACTGGAGGTTTTCAAAAATAAACTGGAGAAGCATTTGACTAGGACATTGAACATTGGGCGCTATCTAATAAAATGAAATTCAATGGTGAAAAAAGTAAGGTTCTACATTTAGACAAGGAAAAACCAAATGCGCAGGTACAGTCTAGGTGCGACTTTTCTTATTATTAGTAACTGTGAGAGGGATTTCGGAGTCCTAGTGGACAATCCCATAAATATGAGCCAGCCGTGTGCTGCAGCTGCCAAAAAAGCCAAAAGAGTGCTAGGCTGCATTAACGGAGGGATAGAATCAAGATCACGTGAAGTGTTAATACCACTTTACAACACTTTGGTAAGGCCACACTTGGAATACTATATCCAGTTTTGGTCACCACGATGTAAAAAAGATGTTGAGGCTCTAGAAAGAGTACAGAGAAGAGCAACAAAGATGATCAGGGGACTGGAGGCTAAAGCATATAAGGAATGGTTGCTGGAATTGGGTATGTCTAGTCTAATGAAGAGAAGGATGAGGGGGGACATGATAGCAGTGTTCCAATATCTCAGGGGTTGCCAAAAAGAAGAAGGAGTCCAGCTATTCTCCAAAGCGCCTGAAGGCAGGACAAGAAGCAACGGATGGAAACTCATCAAGGAGAGAAGCAACCTGGAACTAAGGAGGAATTTCCTGACAGTGAGAACAATTAATCAGTGGAACAACCTGCCTCCAGAAGCTGTGAATGCTTCAACACTGGAAGTTTTTTAGAAGAGACTGGACAGCCATTTATCTGAAATGGTATAGGGTTTCCTTCCTGAGCAGGGGTTGGACTAGAAGACCTCCAAGGTCCCTTCCAGCTCTATTCTGTATTCCTTTTTAAGAACAGGCTCTGGTTTTAAGGGTACTGAGCTGAAAACCCAAGTTTCTCATTTTTTCAGATTGACTGCTGCCTTTTGGTGTCATGATAGATTTGTCCCATCTTGAAGAAGGAGCTAGTAAGTAGATGTAACTATCCTGATTTTGAGTGTGGTTAGTTTTCCACATTTCTGATTTAAAATAGAGTTAGTTGTTCTATCATTTCATTTTTAAAAAAAAAAAATCTGGAGAAAAATTGTGTTGGATTTTTCGCACATTGTCTGTAGTACATATCATTTTGTATATCTTTTTCGTGGATATATCCGCAGTTGTGCAGTCTTTCTCTAAAAAAACCCAACCATTTTTGCAAGCAATTTCTGCTAAGACAATATTGCTTTTCCTTAATATATTTTCTTCAGTTCATTGAAAAACTGAGGTTACTTGCAACTTTTGAACAAGTTGCTTATGGGCATAAATTATGTATGAGCGATTCCAATAAAATATAGTCATCGTTTATTAAAGGTGTTATATAGAATTTCCTATCTGTCTATGACAAATCCCTACCTATATGAATTTCTCTGTTTTGCCAGGGACATTGTTTTTCTTTTTAATCTCTTTTGTGTTATTATTTTATCATTTTTTCCCTCTTGCTTCTGCTGTTTTATTCACGTAGCTTTCCTAAGTATACACAGATAGTCCTCATTTAGTGACCACAATTGGGACTGCAACTCAGTCATTAAGTGAAGGAGTTATTAAGTAGTAGTAGTAGTAGTAGTAGTAGTAGTAGTAGTAATAATAATAATAATAATAATAATAATAATAATAATAATAATAATAATAATAATAATAATAATAAAGTTGGAAGGGACCTTGGAGGTCATCTAGTCCAATCCCCTGCTCAGGCAGGAAACCCTATACCATTTCGGACCAATGGCTGTCCAGTCTCTTCTTAAAAACTTCCAGTGTTGGAGCATTCACCGCTTCTGGAGGCAGGTTGTTCCACTGGTTAATTGTTCTAACTGTCAGGAAATTTCTCCTCAGTTCCAGGTTGCTTCTCTTCTTGATTAGTTTCCATCCGTTGCTTCTTGTCCTGTCCTCAGGCCCTTTGGAGAATAGCTTGACTCCCTCTTCTTTGGGGCAGCCCCTGAGATATTGGAAGGCTGCTATCATGTCCCCCCCCCTCGTCCTTCTCTTCGTTAAACTAGACATCCCCAATTCCAGCAACCGTTCCTTATAGTTTTAGCCTCCATTACTGGGCTTATGATTGGACTTCAGCTTTGAAGTCCTTAGTGCTCTCTGCACTTGGTTGTTTTCTTGCAGATATTTCAATACCCAGCTAGGTAACATCATCAGTGCTAGAAGGAGGTGAGGTTTGTTCTCTGTTTATATATAGTAGCTTGTCCCATACTAGCACAGTTGACCCTCCAATCCTGAGCTGTCAATATTGTCTTCTATTGGATTTCAGCTTTTCTTTGCTTTACAGACCTGTGAAGGTTATCAGTGTGAAGACTGACCATGATTTCATCATGATTATAACTGTGCTCTATAAATGACATAGTTGCTAAACGAGGACTACTTGTATTCCCTTTTATGGAAAACTGTCAGGTGTAAGTGTCTATGGGGATTCTCAGCCATAGTTATCCCAAAGATGCTTTTTCATGAGGCAACTGGACCTTCTTGGGTTTTTTTTTAAAGATGTTTCGCTTCTCATCCAAGAAGCTTCTTCAACTATGATTGGATGATGGGGAGTGGAAGGATTTATACTCCTTGCAGACAGCTGGTCATTTGCATCCTTTCAGAGAGTCATTCAAGTTACCTGGAGGCTTATCTGTGTCCTCAAAGTCACCTGAGTGGTGCAAATGGGTGTGGAGCCTTCTTGGAACTGCTAAAAGGACTGTTGTAGACTGGAGATAGATGATGTCGTATCCCT
>NW_015392059.1:23539-27013 GCF_001527695.2 Protobothrops mucrosquamatus | reverse complement strand
ACAGAAAGACTGAATAGAATACAGGATAACAAGAGTTGGAAGGGACCTTGTTGGTCATCTAGTCCAACCCCCTGCTCAAGTAGGAGACTCTATACCATTTCTGACAAGTGGCTGTCCAGTCTCTTCTTGAAAGTCTCAAGTGATGAAGCACCCACAACTTCTGGAGGCAAGCTGTTCCACTGGTTAATTGTTCTCACTCAGAAAAATTCTCCTTATTTCTAGGTTGAGTCTCTCCTTGATCAATTTCCATCCATTGCTTCTGGTCCTGCCTTTGGGTGCTTTGGAAAATAGGTTATAATAATAATAATAATGATAAAGTTGGAAGGGACCTCGGAGGTCATCTAGTCCAACCTCCTGCTCAGGCAGGAAACCCTATACCATGTCGGACAAATGGCTGTCTAGTTTCTTCTTAAAAACTTCCAGTGTTGGCGCATTCACCGCTTCTTCTCTGTGACAGCCCCTCAAATTCTGGAATACTGCTATCATGTCCCCCCTGGTCCTTCTTTTCTCTAGACTGGCCATAACCAATTCCTGCAAATGTTCTTCATATGTTTTTTTTGTCTCCAGGCCTTTAATCATCTTAGTTGCTCTTCTTTGCACTTTTCCAAAGTCTCAATATCTTTTTTTTTTTTTTTGTAATATGGCGACCAAAACCGGATGCAGTATTCCAGGTAAATCTTACTAAGGATATATAAAGTGGTGCTAATACTTCACGTGATTTTGATTCTGTGCCTCTGTTTATGCAAGCAAGGGTTGTATTAGCTTTTTTGGCTGCCGCCGCACACTGCTAGCTCATGTTTAAGTGATCGTCCATTAGGACTCCAAGGTCCCTCTCACAGTTACTGTTTTTGAGATAGGTTTCGCCTAATCTGTATGTGTACTTTTGGTTTTTCTTGCCTATAACAGTTATTTTAAACCATGAATGGCAGACGAGACAGGAAAGCTTATTGTCTAAATTGAAATCATCTTGTTACTTCTTGTGTAGCCTACAAAGTGCTCTGGTCCTTATCCATAATGGTCCAAAAAAACTATGTCCAAAGAATACATCCTTAAAAACAACAGACCCTCTACTTCTCTTCCTTGAATAATCCGTTTTAATCCCTTGTGGGCTCTGGCGAAGTTTATCCCATGGATTGACCCATGTTTTATAGACCAATATAATTCAGTCAAGCTTCATGACACACAGGTCCCATAGCAGATGTGCCAATTTTAGGAGTCTCTGTTTTGTGTGTGTCTCTCTCTCTCTGTTTGCATGTGTCTGTCTGTCTGTCTGTCTGTCTGTCTGTCTGTCTGTCTGTCTGTCTGTCTGTCTCTCTCTCTCTCTCTCTCTCTCTCTCTCTCTCTCTCTCTCTCTCTGTCTGTCTGTCTGTCTCTCTATATATGTGTTTCTCTCTCTGTGTGTCTATTTCTCTGTTTCTTTCTCTCTGTGTGTGTCTGTGTCTGTTATACACACACTATGTCTGTATTTCTCTTTTTGTGTGTCTGTGTCTGTTTCTCTCTCTCTCTGTTTTTCTCTCTCTCTGTTTCTCTATGTGTCTGTGTCTGTTTCTCTCTTTGTTTATCTGTTTCTCTTTCTTTCTGTTTCTCTGTATGTCTGTGTCTCTCTGTGTCTGTGTGTCTGTTTCTGTGTGTTTGTCTGTGTGTTTCTTTTCTCTGTGTATGTGTGTCGGTTTTTCTCTCTCTTTCTCTCCCTCTGTTCCTCTTTGTGTGTTTCTCTCTCTCTCTCTGTGTGTGTGTCTGTGTAAAAAGCCAAAACAGCAACCCCCCTCTTGTGATCAAAGACCATACCCCCTTTTTAAAATCTGTGTTGTAAATCCCGCAGCATAGATTAATACTCTAAGCAAATGAAATGGACAGTTCAGTCTTGGCTGAGAAATCCATCTGATCAAAGTGATTTGGATTATTTTGTGGAGGAATCTAAGTCGACATGTCCAGCTTTTGTCCCCTGCAGTTTTCTCCCTTAACATTTTGGATGCTGGTTATTTTTAGAGCAACTTAAGCAATTTTCCACCTAAAAGAATTTTGCAATTCAGCCTGGCACGTCCAGAGAAAATCTGCCTGTCAATATTGGGAAAATGGATCTCAACCTGGGGGACTGCCCTTGAAAATCCCATTTTCTGTCACGATCCTTCTATATTCTAGGAAGAAAGGAAGGAAGGAAGGAAGGAAAGAAGGAAGGAAGGAAGGAAGGAAGGAAGGAAGGAAAAAGCAAGAAAGCAGGAAAGGAGGAAGCAAGGGGAAGGAAGGGGAAGTGGGAAAGAGAAAGAAAGAAAAGAAAGAAAGGAAGAAAGAGGTGAACTTGTTTTATATTTTAAGAGACAAATGCTACATATTCGTAGTGGTGTTTTCCAGATAATTATCAAGCAAATCACTTTGCTTTGAATCAGAACAACAGTGGAGTTTTTTTCATGGGGATTACAATGGAAGTTGTTTAGTTAAATGTATGGGCTACAAAAAGAGCCGTCCTAATTTTGAGCAGCTATGGAGTAGTTGAGACAGTTCTGGGCCAGAAGCAGTGAGACCCAGATTCTAATCCACCTTTTGTCACAAATAGGTAGAAGCTCCCAGGATGCCTTTGGGTCAGTCATTTGACCTCAGCCCCACCTACCTCACAGGGCTGTTGTGAGAATAATGTCAGAGGTTAATCATACTGATGCTTCTTGAACTCCTAGAAGAAAGGGGAGAATACAAATGTCAGTGTGTTGGTGAGCAGAACAGTGAGGATAACAATGACAACAACCACATTTTTATTTATTTACTAGCTGTACCCGGCCACGCATTGCTGTGGCTCAGTCTGGTTAAATGGAAAAGAAAGAAAAGAGAAAGCGCACATTTGTAATATGTTTAATTTCACAATGCTTGTGTCCAACAGATGGTGCTGTTTTTTTAAAAAAACATGTTTTTACCTGTCACAGGTGTGACATCTATATAATCTATATAGTAGGTATATATAAACACGTGTGTATTCGAATGCAATGTTTTGTCAAAATTTCAAAGCAATTGGTGAAGAAATTTCAGAGATTTAAGATTTTGAACAAACAAACATTTACATTTTTATTTATATAGAGAAGATATCCTGCCTTTATTATATTTATAACGGGGGTGAATATACCTAATATTCCTTCCTCCTCCTATTTTTCTCCACAACAACCCTGTGAAGTAGGTTGGGCTGAGACAGAGTGATTGGCCTGAAGTCACTCAGCTGGCTTTCATGCCTAAGGAGGTGCTAGAACTCACAGTCTCCTGATGTTTGGTCCAAAGTCACCCACCAAATTTTCATGCCTAAGAAGGAACTAATACTCACAGTCTCCTGGTGATTGGCCCAAAGTCACCCAACTGCCTTTCATGTCTAAGGTGGGACTAGAACTCACCGTCTCCTGGTGATTGGCCCAAAGTCACCCAACTGCCTTTCATGTCTAAGGTGGGACTAGAACTCACAGTCTCCTGGTGATTGGCCCAAAGTCACCCAGCTGC
>NW_015392059.1:2844-20752 GCF_001527695.2 Protobothrops mucrosquamatus | reverse complement strand
CAGGGTGCCGTCAGCCAGACAGTGCCGGCTGGCGACCCCAAGGGGGAGGGCCTTCTCTGTGGGAGCTCCCACCCTCTGGAACGAACTGCCCCCAGAGATCAGGGTGATCCCTGATCTCCCTTCCTTCCGCCGCGCCCTTAAGACATGGTTATTCCAGCTTGCGGGACTGGCCTAGGGGAAACTTTTAGAGGGGGTTTTACTTATATTTTAATTTGACCAAATTAGAATATTTCCCTTTTAACTAATTTTAAATTTGTAGTGTTATTTTTGTATTTTTACCTGATTGTCAGCCGCCCTGAGTCCGCAAGGAGAAGGGCGGGATATAAATTTAAATAAATAATAAATAAATAAATAAATAAATGTCAATGTTCCTCAACCTTGGCCAGTTGAAGATGTGTGGACAAGCTGGCTGGGGGAATTCTGGGAGTTGAAGTCCGCACATCTTCAAGTGGTCAAAGTTTAGGAACACTTCTCTATAGCCATGGCAGCAGTTTGTTACACAGACCAGTTAATCCCTAAGTCCAGCTAAAGAAAACACATTGTCCATTTTCATAGAAGATATGGCATACCAGTGGTGGCGAACCTATGGAATGGGTGCCAGAGGCGGCACTCAGAGCCCTCTCTGTGGGCACACGCGCCGTCGCCCCAGTCCTAGGCCTTCAGCTGGGTTTTATAAAACCTTTTTGCTTTAGGCCTCCGCCGCCGTGTGCAAAAAAACCCAAAATGGTTCAATCAGTCAATTTTAACTTCTCGCGGGAAAAAAAAAAGATCTTGCAAAGTTGGAATTGATTGATTGAACTTTTTAGTCCCACCCAGTCTGCCGTTATCACCGCAGCCATGCCCACCCAATTGGCCACGCCCACCCCATGGGCCACGCCCACCCGGCACTAGATGATGCATAAGTGGGTTTTGGGTTGCAGTTTGGGCACTTGGTCTCTAAAAGGTTCGTCATCACTGTGGTATACCAACAAATCAATCAATCAATCAACTAACCAACCAACCAACCAACCATCCATCCATCCATCCATCCATCCATCCATCCATCCATCCATCCATCAATCAAATGTTGGCTTAAGTTCTTGCAACAATCTGGGTTCCTACACCATGATGGACCATGTGATGTGGTGGTGAAGCCATTGTACTCACACCAGCCCAAGTCCCCCTTAATCCACCGAAACTCCCTGAGTGTTGTGGGACAGGTTGTCCTCTTTCAACCAAGCTTACATCACAGGGATTGTTGGTGGGTGAGTCGGTGGGGGGTAATGGGAGAAGAGAGCATTATTTGCTGGGATTTTATTCTTATTCTCCTGGTGCAGTGATGGCGAACCTTTTAGAGACTGAGTGACCAAACTGCAACCCAAAACCCACTTATGCATCGTTGGGTGCCGGGTGGGCGTGGCCATTGGCTGGGTGTGGCCCATTGGCTGGGTGTGGCCCATTGGCTAGGTGTGGCCCATTGGCTGGGTGTGGCCCATTGGCTGGGTGTGGCCCATTGGCTGGGTNTCACAGTCTCCTGGTGATTGGCCCAAAGTCACCCAGCTGCCTTTCATGTCTAAGGTGGGGCTAGAACTCACAGTCTCCTGGTGATTGGCCCAAAGTCACCCAACTGTCTTTCATGCTTAAGGCGGGATTAGAACTCACAGTCTCCTGGTGATTGGCCCAAAGTCACCCAACTGTCTTTCATGCCTGAGGTGGGACTAGAACTCACAGTCTCCTGGTGATTGGCCCCAAATCACCCAATTGCCTTTCATGCCTAAGGCGGGATTAGAACTCAGAGTCTCTTGATTTCTAGGCCAACATCTAAGCACTAGTCCAAGCTAGTAGCCTGCTACCTCAGGCCAAGGTCCAAATTAGTCCACCATTTTGTTTCTCCTGGCCAGAACCTTCATGGCAGGGAGGTTCCTCTCCAGTGAGGTATTTGGGCTATGCTACCCCCAACCCAGAGGCAGCATGGAGTCTTGAGACCTTTGACAGATGTAAACATCTTCCATGATTTTCTCCAGTTCCCTTTTAAACCCATCCAGGTGTGGAGGAATTTCCCCCAAAGGGTATGTTTGAACGAGAGAGCAGGATTCAATTACAGCAAAGCCTAAATTGGTTTATTGACAGATTCCTAGAGGCAAGGAAACAGAAGCCAAAAGATGGCTGGGTTTACAAGCCCTCTTTATAAACCTATGCAAGCCATATTTTTATTTAATTGGTCCCATTACAATTGCAGATGCTTATTAGTTATGTGATAGGATGTAGCAGGCAACGAGACTGAGAAAGGTAGCCTTATTGATTGGGTTAATTCAGATGCACCTTTGAATCTATAAGGAGGAGTGAGGTATGAAGGAAGTTTGTCTTCCCCACGCAATGGATCCCATGGTTTAAAGGAAGACCTAAAATGCAGGAGCTCAATTGATATTTTAGCCTGTCTGCTCTCTAAAAATGTTGTGCTTCCAGCTGCTAATTGTTAATCCTTTGCAGCTGGGCTGCATTCTTGTGGTTAACACTTTCGCTTATCTTGTTAGCACATAATTACAGCTGAAAATTCCGAGTGTCTGATTGATTCTGGCAGAGTTTGCCATGTAGTTTATTTAAGATACTTCAATAGACCCCCTCCATTTTTTTTTCAATACAAGTTAGTGACTTCCTCATTCTAGGCGGTCCCTCAGCTGGCTAGCTGGTAGTTATGAATGAGAGAGCATAGCTCAAGGGCATGAACAGAGTTGAATCTCCTGGCTTTCTAATTCCTGCTGGGATGATTCTTTGGAACAGCTTCATCCTGATATACATTTAGGCAAAAAAAAAAAAACCAAATGTACAGGTATAGTATAGGGGGTATCTTGCTCAATAGTAGTAACTGTGAGAGGGACCTCGGAGTCCTAGTGGACAATCATTTAAATATGAGCCAGCCGTGTGCTGCAGCTGCCAAAAAAGCCAACACAGTGCTAGGCTGCATTAACAGAGGGATAGAATCAAGATCACGTGAAGTATTAATACCACTTTGCAAGGCCTTAGTAAGGCCACACTTGGAATACTGCATCCAGTTTTGGTCACCACGATGTAAAAAAGATGTTGAGACTCTAGAAAGAGTGCAGAGAAGAGCAACAAAGATAATTAGGGGACTGGAGGCTAAAACATATAAGGAACGGTTGCTGGAATTGGGTATGTCTAGTTTAACGAAGAGAAGGACGAGGGGGGACATGATAGCAGTGTTCCAATATCTCAGGGGCTGCCCCAAAGAAGAGGGAGTCAAGCTATTCTCCAAGGCAGGACAAGAAGCAACGGATGAAAACTAACCAAAGAGAGAAGCAACCTAGAACTAAGGAGAAACTTCCTGACAGTTAGAACAATTAACCAGTGGAACAACCTGCCTCCAGAAGCGGTGAATGCGCCAACAGTGGAAGTTTTAAAGAAGAAACTGGACAGCCATTTGTCCGCAATGGTATAGGGTTTCCTGCCTGAGCAGGAGGTTGGACTAGATGACCTCCAAGGTCCCTTCCAACTTTTATTATTATTATTATTATTATTATTATTATTATTATTATTATTATTATTATTATTATTATTATTATTATTATTATTATTATTATTATTATTATTATTATTATAACTTGTGGTCCTCCATGATCTTGTATTGTATCATCTGAATTTCTCCTAGTTTTCAGATCTGGCGCCAGCTTGGCTGCGGACACACAAAAGTGCTANATTGGCTGGGTGTGGCCCATTGGCTAGGTGTGGCCCATTGGCTGGGTGTGGCCCATTGGCTGGGTGTGGCCCATTGGCTAGGTGTGGCCCATTGGCTGGGTGTGGCCCATTGGCTAGGTGTGGCCCATTGGCTGGGTGTGGCCCATTAGCTGGGTGTGGCTGCGGTGGTAACGGCAGACTGGGTGGGACTAAAAAGTTCAATCAACCAATTCCAGCTTTCCAAGATCTTTTTTTTCCCCAGAAGAAGTTGAAATTGACTGATTGATTGAAACTTTTTTTTTTTTTTTTTTTTTGCACACGGCGGCGGACGCCTAAAGCGAAAAGGTTTTATAAAACCCAGCTGAAGGCCCAGGACTGGGGCAACGACGTGCATGCCCACAGAGAGGGCTCTGAGTGCTGCCTCTGGCACCCGTGCCATAGGTTCGCCACCACTGTCCTGGTGCTATCAAAGGTGGCATTGTGGGAATTTTGTTCAGTTCCTCTGGGATTGTCCCACTGAGTTCTTGCAAGATTCCAACTTATTTTGGAATCCAATTTATTTCACATTTCTCTCAAACCACATGATGAAGGATTGAAGGGACTAGGTATGTCAGTCTAATGAAGACAAGGACTAGGGGTGCTATGATAGGAGTCTTCCAGGACTTGAGGGGTTGTCCCAGAGAAGAGGGGGTCATCCTATTCTCCATAGCACCTGAGGGGCAGGACAAGAAATAATGGATGGAAGCTCATCAAAGAGAGAAGCAACCTAGAACTAAGAGAAATTTTCTGACAGTGAGAACAATTAATCAGTGGAATGGCTTGCTTCCAGAAGTTGTAGATGCTCCATCACTGGAGGTTTTCAAAAAGAGACTGGACAGCCACTTATCTGGAATGGTATAGGACAGAGGTAGGCAACCTTGGCCACTGTATGACTTGTGGACTTCAACTCCCAAAATTCCCGAGTCAGCATGGCTGGTTCAGGAATTCTGGGTATTGAAGTCCACAAGTCATAAAAGAGCCAAGGTTACCTACCCCTGGTATAGGATCTCCTGGTTGAGCAGGGGGTTGGAGTAGAAGACCTCCAAGATCCTTCCCACAGCCATTATTGTATGTTCTTTCTTTGGAAAGGATGGTGTGTGATTTCAAAACTTATTGTTACTCAACTGTATCCCTCCTTTTGTGTAAGCTTGGAGTAGCGTGTCTGGAAAACCTCTGTGTGTCTTCCAGCTAGAAGTACTAGAAGTGAGAGACCAAACTGAATACCAATAAGACAGAAATAGTGATGATTTTGTGAGTTAGGCTCTAGGCGTTAGTATATGTCAGTGATGGCAAACCTTTTAGAGACCGAGTGCCCCAAAACTGGCCCTGCCTCCGCTCCACCCCCTGCCTCTCCCCTGCCCCGTCCCCCACCCGCCTGCCTGCAGGGCCACTCACCGCCTCCAGGGCCCGCCGCAGATCGCCCAGGCAGCCCAGCAGCGCCATGGCGGCCACGCCCTCTGCCCGCGCCCTGCAGCATCAACTGTGCAGGGTGGGGTGTGAGGGCAGAGTCTTGTCTACGCTGCCTGGCTGCCATGTCCTTGGCTGTGCTGCTCCGTGTGGACCATGCTCGGGGGCGACTCTCCTCCAGGGGGGCTGCTGGTGAGGAGGGGGTCGTGGGGGGAGGCGAGGCTGAGACAACGGCATGTGTGCCCACAGAGAGGGCTCTGAGTGCCGCCTCTGGCACGCGTGCCATAGGTTCGCCTCCACTGCTATAGGGTTATTAATGAGGAGAGGAAAAAAGTGTTTCAGCATGGCATGTAAAATAGACAAACCACTTGTCCTTTATGAGAAACAGGATAGGCCTCGGATCTGAAGATATACTCATATTCTGTGCTTTGGGATTTGCTGGATCATAAATCATAGAGAAAAAAATCCACAGTTTTATAATGCAATAAATAGTTACAACAACAACAAAAACGCATCAGGAATTGCCCTTTGCAGGATTTGGAGGTGGGAACCGCAAACTGAAAAAGGAAGTTCTGCACGCTCCAATTCAGATATAATGTCATTATATTCACGTTACACCTGTGTCTCTGTAATTCAGTATTCAAGAGGAAATAAAGTTTAGGGAAGAGCGGCTCTGAAAAAGGATGAATCAGAATGAAGGATGGGGAAGATCAACTCAGATTGCTAAGTTAGTGAGGTAGAATTAGCGCCAAGGCCTCCATCAATAAAAAATGAGAATTCCAACCAAAACAATTCAGACAGCTAAGCATGGTTGCCTAGAAATCTGGGAGTGAGGAAGAAATATAGGTAGTCCTCGATTTACGACCGCAAGTGAGCCCAACATTTCTGTTGCTCAGTGAGACGGTTGCTCAGTGCAGTTTGCCCCATTTTACGGCCTTGCTCTCCACAGTTGCTAAGTGAATCGCTGCAAGTTGTCAAGTGAGTAACATGGTCGTTAAGTGAATCTGGCTTCCCCTTAGGCTTGGCTTGTCAGAAGGTCGCAAAAGGGGACCTCAGGACACTGCAACTGTCATAAACCTGAACCACTTGCCAAGCATCTGAATTTTGTTCACGTTGACCACATGGATGCGGTCATAAGTCACTTTTTTTCAGTGCTGCTGTAACTTCGAAAGGTCCCTAAATGAATGCGTGTAAGTCGAGGACTACCTATAAATGCTGTTCTGTTCCAGCCTACGTGAGTCCTTGTTAAACTCACAAGGAGAAACCCAATGTGATGACCCAGGGCCCCGAACGGAGGCAAAGCAATCGGCTGGCAAGAGCAATAGTCTTTTTAATCACTGCCAATGTTCACCCAACAGCCCCCCACATTTGCTGGCACGAGTTCAAACAATACAGCCAGGAAAGTTTACACTGTTCTCAAGGCAAGACAGATAACAAGAAAACATAAAGAGTCCTTTTAACTCTCAGCTTGCCTGCAAACTGCTAACTGCAGACTGCAAGGAGAGATCAGGGATGTAGTCTGTGGTTGTGAATCAGGAAACAAACTGGTCCGGAATACAAAGTGTCCAGGTTACAAGAGCACAAGTCACAACAATCTCAAGATCCCACATTTGTTCCCAGCAAATGCCCCCCCCAGCGTCTCCTTAAATCCTAATCCCCAGGTGTGCCTTGTGGAGTGGGGCGGGACGCTCTCCTCCCGAGCAAGTGAGCCTGCCTCCATTGTTCCCTCCTCCTCTCTGCTCTCCTTGCTCTAGGATCAGGTGGGGAGGGGCCTTGCTCCTCGCCTGAGCTCTGCCTTCCCTGTTCCAAACCTGAAGGGCCCTGGCCTGCCTCAGCCTACTCCTCCCTACAGTCCTCCAAAGCCACAGACACCCCCTCCAAGGCCTCAACAGGGAACTCCATGTCTTCCTCGGATTCAGGCTCGGATGGAGGTATGACACTCCTCTTCCAACAAGCAGGCAAGAACCGCAAGAAAAACAAACCTGTTTTATTATTCACAGACCTGAGTCAATGTCCAAGGCAAACAAACACAGTTCACAAAAACTCGATCCTCAACACAAACGGTTGCCTTTGGCCACCTGCACCTCCCATAACTTCCCTTTTATAATTCAGCCAAGGCGTGGCTTCCTAATGCCTTCTCCTTTGCCTTTGGAGCTGCCCCATTGCATCCCTCTGTCCTATTCGCTTCTCCTGTCTATGCATTCGTACATCCGGGATTTGTCCCAACTGTTCTTCATCACTGTCCAACTCAGACTCCCAGCACAGCTGTGTCTCAGCTTAAGTGCGAGTAGAGGGGCCAGGCTCCTCATCAGATGGTAAGTCTTGGAGCTCCTCAGAGCCTTCCTCCGACTCTGATGTCACTCCAGGCCCCTCCTCCTCCTCCTCTGATTCCTCATACTCAGCTGCGGGTCCCCTGGCTGGCGAGGAATCACAACAAATGCATAGATGCCATGCATGAAAATGTTGTTCTTTTTGCATTTACACTGAGACATTACATTCAAGGCAGGGAGCTCTGAAGTCGTTTGGACAAAATTTCCATATGGATGCCCCTATTTGTACCTGTGGGAGACTGCGGAGATATCTCACTGTGGGAAGAATCCAGAGAAAGAAATATTTTGGGAAATATTAAAAAGGCAGAATATTATATTTCCCCAGAGGATCTTAAAGGCAGAATACCAACCCCCCCCCCCCCAAAGTCTCTCTGCCCTAAACAGAAACCAGGTCTGCAGAAATGCAGCTGTGATAATCTTGTCAGAAAGATTGGAGCCAGGAAGCTTGGCTAGAAAGACAAAGATCTCTAGAATCAACAATCCCTCACACCCAAAAAATCCAACACAGGACATAGCCATCAGCCACAGCCCCAGGGAAGCAGGATATGACCTTTGGGACATAATAGGATTAACCCACCACCATCAGAATACCAGAAGGGCACACTCAGACTCAGGTCAAAGTTCATGCCACAGGAACAACTCCAAACAAAAGCCCAGGAAGGTATAAAAACCCATCACTCCCAGCAATATGTGGTCAGCTTTCCCAGAGCCATCTTCCNCAGCCACAGCCCCAGGGAAGCAGGATATGACCTTTGGGACATAATAGGATTAACCCACCACCATCAGAATACCAGAAGGGCACACTCAGACTCAGGTCAAAGTTCATGCCACAGGAACAACTCCAAACAAAAGCCCAGGAAGGTATAAAAACCCATCACTCCCAGCAATATGTGGTCAGCTTTCCCAGAGCCATCTTCCTCGTCTGGCTCTGCTCTTTAATAAACCGCAACCTTCTTCCTAAAGCAGTCTCCATGTTGTTTATTCCCAGCTTGGACTGGACCCTGATGAAGATTTTTCTTTCAACACCATGGTTAGGTTAGACCGGAAAATGAAACTATATCCCAACAAAAGAGGTTTGCATAGGGCTTTCATATTGCTGCTGGGGAAAAGAAAAATACACGGAGCCATCGATGAAATCCCCAGGAGTTTTGCTCGGGATGACAAATGCTTTATCTTAATTTGTCAGCAATAGCCCAATAACCATTATTGGGAAAAAAGAGATGATAGAACTATAATTATTCTAAGAGGTTCAGTTTCTCCTCTGTGGCTTAAAGAAGCTGTCAGCATTCTCAAGTAGAGCAGACCAAGCTTCAGTTCCACCAGGAAGGCTAAGATTATTTATTTATTATTTATTTGCCACCTTTATTGTCTTTAGAAGCAACTCAAGGGGGTAAACATATCAAATACTCCTTCCTCCTTCTACTTTCCCTACAAGAACAAGCCTGTGAGGTGAGTTGGAGAGAGAGAGAGAGAGAGAGAGAGAGAGAGAGAGAGAGAGAGAGAGAGAGAGAGAGAGAGAGAGAGAGAGACTGACCCAAGCTTATCCAATTGGCTTTAATGCCTACCTTGGGACTAGAATTCACAGTCTCCTGGTACTTGACCCAAAGTCACCCAGCCAGCTTTCATGCCTAAAGCAGAACTAGAACTCGCCATCTCCTAGTGATTGACCCAAAGTTACCCACCCAACTTTCATGCCTAAGGCGAAACTAGAATTCACTGTCTCCTGGTACTTGGCCCAAAGTCACCCACCCAACTTTCATGCCTAAGGTGAAACTAGAACTCACTGTCTCCTGGTACTTGGCCCAAAGTCACTCAGCTGACTTTCATGCCTAAGGCAGGACTAGAATTCACTTTCTCCTGGTGATTGGATCAAAGTCACCCAGCCGGTTTCTGTTCCTAAGGCCAGACTAGAATTCACCTTCTCCTGCTTTCTACCCTGGTGCCTTAACCACTAGACCAAACTGGAGAGCATCTATGGTGACAGGATCTTCTCAGCGTCGTGCCTCTATGCCTCTATGAATTAGGGAGGTGTCTGTTTCAGCCACTTCTGCACGCCTTCTGTTAAGTTTTAGACTTAACCTATGATTTTCTCCTTGCCATTTTCATAACAGACCTGGCTTATCTTTGTCAAGGTCATTTTCTGCCGTGCTCTCTGAGCTTGGTGGTTTTCTTGCAGATGTTTCATTACCCAACTAGCTAACATCCTCAATGCTAGAAGAGATTAGGGTTTGTTCTCTGTTTATATACCAGTGATGGTGAATCTTTTAGAGACTGAGTGCCCCCAAACCGGCCCTGCCCTGTCCCACTATCCCGCTCCGCCCCCCTGTCCTGCCCACCCCCGGGCCACCCTCAGGGCCATTCACCACCTCCACGGCCCACCGCAGATTGCCCAGGCAGCCCAGCAGTGCCATGGTGGCACGCCCTCTGCCTGCACCCCGCAGCATCAAGTGCATGTGATGGGGCGCGAGGGTGGAGTCTTGTCCCCGCTGCCCAGCTGCCATGTCCTTGACTGTGCTGCTCCATGCGGGCCGCGCTTGGGGGCAACTCTCCTCTGGGGGGGGCTGCTGGTGAGGAGGGAACTGTGGGGGAGGCGGGGCTGGGGCAATGGCGCATGTGCCCACAGAGAGGGCTCTGAGTGCCGCCTGTGGCACGCGTGCCATAGGTTCGCCACTACTGTTATATACAATGGTTTGGGGTTTTTTTAGAGAGAGAGAAAAGATCCTAACAGTGGTGGCGAATCTATGGCACAGGTCCCAGAGGCGGCACTCGGAGCCCTCTCTGTGGGCACACATACCGTTGCCCCAGCCTTGCCTCCCCCCGCGACCCCCTCCTTTCCAGACGCCCCCCTGAAGGAGAGTCGCCCTCGAGCGTTGCCCACATGGAGCAGCGCAGCCAAGGACATGGCAGCCAGGCAGCGTAGACAAGACTCTGCCCTCACACCCCATCATGCAGTTGATGCTGCAGGGCGCGGGCAGAGGGTGTGGCTGCCATAGCGCTGCTGGGCTGCCTGGGCGATCTGCGGCGGGCCCTGGAGGCGGTGAGTGGTTCTGTGGGCAGGTGGGATGGGGGATGCAGGGGGGGGGTGGCATGGGGGCGTGGCCAGTTTTGGGGCACTCGGTCTCTAAAAAGTTCGCCATCACTGTCCTAACAGGTGGCCCTGTTAGTGTAGTTCCTTCTTGGTAGTTGCTTGATTAGGCTGTTGTTTACTGTTTGACAGGGAACAAACCACATTCCTTTCTAGCACTGATAATGTTACCTAGTTGGATATTGAAATGTCTGCAAGAAAAAAAACTAAGTTCAGAGAACACCAAGGACTCCTCAAATCTCCTCCTCCTCCTCCTCCTCCTCCTCCTCGTCCTCCTCCTCCTCCTCCTCCTCTCCACAAACTCCTTTGCCTTCCAGCACTGATGATGTTCCCTAGTCTGCAAGAAAAACAGCCAAGCTCAGAGAGCACCAAGGACCCATCATTTCAACCCTGAGCTACAAATATTCTCCTCTAAAGGTCGTTTTCCTTATTACCCACCCGAGGCTAAAGGTTATGTGTATCGGCATACCAATTTATCTATCTGCATTCTGCAGTGTATCTATCTCCAGCGTTAAAATAAGAACATTTACTCACTAGTTCAAGAAAGCCCATGTAATTGTGTAAAATTATTTCGCAAAGATCATCCAGGAAGTAGGTAATTTTTACTGTCTGTATTTTATGGCTGTTATTTCTCCTTCTACCGATTTCTAGCCTCCCCGCTGTGTGTGTGTGTATGACTAACAGCTCCTATTTATGGCACCCAGAATCTAAAAATTACAATTGATTGAGTGGCAAAAGGCCTGACGCCGAACACTATTACGGGCTCACGCTTGGCGTTCAAGGGTTAATGCAATATTTTACCAGAAATTTTCATCTTACAGCATTCGGCTGCTGCCGAACCCAGTCGGAATCTGAAGGATGCATTACTTATTCTCCTTCCATTCCTTTAAAGCAGGGATCCATTAAATCTCCAATAAAAATAGAACTTATAGAGGTCAGAGGTTTGCCAAGCCCCCTGATGGAACAAAGGCAAAGAATTGGATTAAGACAGGGAGATGAAAATTTCATCCACTCACTCACGTGAAATGGCATTTGTGGAGCAATGAGTTGTGACAGCTGTAGGAGTGGATTGCATCAATAATATTGGTTAACAAAAGTGCAGGGTTGGGGGCAGAAGGGAAGGGGGAGCCCCGCACACACAAAGGGCGGGAGAGAAGTGGAAGGGAAGGAGCTGAGCTGGAAAGACAGGGTATGAGTTTATTAATTTTTGATTGCTTGTGCTCAGAAATGGAAAGTTAATAATGCATTTACTGCCAACGGCGAGGCCCATTCTGGAAGGTAAGGGCATCAGACTGACTAACGCAGCGAAGCGGAAAACACCAAAGAGGAAAAAAAACATCAGCCGGGACATTTCCAGGACGCAAGTTGAACGGCAAACGGCGCAGCTGTGCCTTGAAATGTCACAAGACTGTTTGTCCTGCCTGACGACAAATCCCTTTTGGTCTGCAGATGGGGCGAGCGATTCCATCCAGCAGCCCAGATGGCTCACTGCAAAGATTTTGGCAACATGTTTAGATTTAGGTTGGAATTTCGGTTGAAAAGGTTGGCCTTTTTTTTTTCAGAGAGATGATCTTAATTTAGCACGCTGTAGGAGGAAGGGCAGAGCCGGAGGGTGGAGTCAAACGAGGAATCAGCCTGGAGTCGTTATGTTCCCACAAGTGGTTCAAGTCCAGTCCTTCTTGAATCCCGTTAACTCTTATCTAGTGCTAAGTTAATGCTGATGGTTATTTGACTAAATTCCTGGAGATAGGTAGTCCTCGATCTACGATCGCAATTGATCCCAAAATTTCTGCTGCTAAGCAAGACAGTTGTTAAGTGAGCTTCACAAGATCCTTACTCGACACACCCACCTCGAAACTCTTATAAACAGAAGAACACCGATACAGACAGTCCCCTAAACTCCAGTGAAGATGTTACCTAGCATAGTAATTAAACTGTTGTGGTTCTGACAGATGAAACTCTTCAAAGAACTTCGAGGCATTGTTTACCTTAAAGAATCTTTATTTGAGTAGCAACACATCGGCAGGTACATAGTCCAAGCCAAAATCTTGCTTCCCCTCCCCTCAGCACATAGTATCAAAGCACAATCCCCTCCTCTAACCCAGGGCTTTTCAACCTTTTCACCCATTGTACCACTTTTAGGATATGGCAACATCCGAGTACCACCAGTCACCTAGCAAGGTGTCAAAAACTTGATGAACCCCCCAAAAAAGGAAAAAAGTGATAAAGTACAGGTAGTCCTCGACTTACAACAGTTCACTTAATGACTGTTCGAAGTTACAATGGCACTGAAAAAAAGTGCCCCCCAAGGCACAGCCGAGCAAGACACCTGCCTGCCCGCCCGGCGGTGCTCTTCTTCCTGTCCGAGGTTTTCATTGTTGTGAGCATTTCTGTTGAGGATTGGCAGCAGGGGTGGGGTGGGGGGTGTTTGGTTTTTATTCCCCCCCATCTCCTGGGTGGTTGCAGCAGGTTTTGGTCATTTCACATGACCCTGGGACACTGTGACTGTCATAAATATGAATCAGTTGCCAAGCATCTGAATGTAAATCACAAGACCCTGGAGATGCTGCAACATTCCAGCTGATCGGCGCTTCTTCAGGGCTCAGCAGAAGCACCGGGATCAGTGCTGCTTTCCAGCTGATTGGTGCTTCTTCAGGGCTCAGAAGAAGCACCAGAATCAGCACCGGGCTCCAACTGGAGCCTGGCGCTGATCCTGGTGCTTCCACTGAGCCCTGACAGCCCCGAAGAAGTGCCAATCAGCTGGAAAGCGGCACTGATCCTGGCGCTTCCGCTGAGCCCTGACAGCCCTGCAGCTCCAGCCGTCTCTCGCTCAGGCTTGTGCGGTGTTGCCACTGGTTCAGCTCATTCCCCTCCCCCGCTACCACTTTTCTAGGATGCTCGCGTACCACCTGCCAGGTGCCAATGTACCACAGGTGGTACCCATACCACTGATTGAAAAGCCCTGCTCTAACCAACAGTCATAAATCACATTCTTCAATTAGTTTGAAATGCCGGCTTTCCACCCAGTTCTTCATTCCTTCCTTTTACTGACCTCAGAAGGAGAGAAGGCTGAGTCAATCTTGAGCTGGTGAGAATCGAACTGCCAAACTGCTGGCAGTCAGCGGTCAGCAGAATTAGCCTGTAGTACTGCATTCTAACCACTGCACCACCACGGCTCTATCAAGGTAGCACCATCGGCATAGCACAGATTAAAACCAGGTTAAACCCACTCTTCCTTCCCTGCTAACTGTTATGTTCTATATACAAAGTTAATTATTATTTAGAGACTGATCTATTTTGTGGAGGCACCAAGGAATGCAAAATGCAGTTTTAAATAGACCAATTTTAAAGAGTAGTGGATGGTGGTTGTTTGTAATGCCTTGGTAAGGCCACACTTGGAATCCTGCATCCAGTTTTGGTCCCCACAATGTAAAAAAAGATGTTGAGACTCCAGAAAGAGTGCAGAGAAGAGCAACAAAGATGATCAGGGGACCAGAGGCTAAAACATAGAAGGAACGGTTGCTGGAATTGGGTATGTCTAGTTTAATGAAGAGAAGGACAAGGGGTGACATGATAGCAGTATTCCAATATCTCAGGGGATGCCCCAAAGAAGAGGGAGTCAAGCTATTCTCCAAAGCACCTGAAGGCAGGACAAGAAGCAATGGATGGAAACTAATCAAGGAGAGAAGCAACCTAGAACTAAGGAGAAATTTCCTGACAAAACAATTAACCAGTGGAACAACCTGCCTCCAGAAGCAGTGAATGCTCCAATACTTGAAGTTTTTAAGAAGAGATTGGACAGCCATTTGTTTGAAATGGTATAGGGCAGAGGTCCCCAACCTTTTGGGCACCAGGGACTGGTTCCGTAGAGAGAGGTTTTTCCACGGACCGGAGGTGTGTGGTTTTGTGTGATGCCTGCATCTTGCGGATGGGGCTTTGCTTGTTTGTGTGGACGGTTCCTGGCATGCTACGGCCCAATACTGGTCCACAGACCGGAGGTTGGGGACCCCCAGTATAGGGTTTTCTGCCAGAGCAGGGGGTTGGACTAGAAGACCTCTAAGGTCCCTTCCAATTCTCTTATTCTGTTATTCTTTTTATATTATTCAGTTTCTTTACATCACAGTGGATTACGTGAGACAGCAATATTCCACAAGGCGATGGATGCTTATGTGATCTTATACAGATACGAACATGTTGGCTTGGACCTTGAAACTAATTGACACTGAAATGGCCTATTTTGGATGGAAAAGTCCATGTCACAGAGAAATCCTGTTTGGCCAACCACATCTCCTTCCAGGCATGTCCACATAACTGAAGAGGGCAGCTACAATAGTGTAATCAAAGCTCTCCCTGTTCTATATGTCCATCACACGTGTCATCTTGAATTTTTGGACATGTCCTGTGGACACCCCCAAGCTCTTGTCTGGGATTCAACATTCAATTAAACGTCCATCTCTGCTCTACCTTCAGCAAATTTTGCTGAATCATCAGAGACTGACAGAATTACAAAACCTTTGGCTGCTGCATTGCAAGCGGCAAAATAACGCAAACTGCAAATCAAAATAAAGTAGCCACACCACAGGGCTCGGCGGTGGGTGGGCTTAGAACGGGATGCATTCAATGTATCCAGCACAATCCTTGAGAATGCAAAAAGAACAGTCTCCATTGCAGAATCCAACTTTGGGGGGGGGGGAAAACCATAGCTTTAATTTTAAAAGCAGAAGTTTCTAGTCCTTATGACTATGAAAGCTTGTTTCAATGCAGAAGTACTGAAACGGAAGAGAAATGGGCATCCAATCCTTAGGAACAGGGACTTTGGAATTCATGACAGACAAAGCCAATCTTGAATTAACGCACATTGAGGTATTTATTTATGTATTTATTAGTAATTTTTTATCCCGCCTTTATTATTTTGTAAGTAACTCCAGGCGGCGAACACACACAATATTCCTTCCACCTTCTCTTATCCCCTCAACAACAACACTGTGAGGTGGGTTGGGCTGAGAGAGAGTGATTGGTCCAAAATTACCCAGCTGAAATTCATGCCTATGGCAGGACTGGAACTCTCTGTCTCCTGCTGATTGGCTCAAAGTCACCCAGCTGGCTTTCACGCCTAAGGAGGGACTAGAACTCACTGTCTCCTGCTGATTGGCTCAAAGTCACCCAGCTGGCTTTCACGCCTAAGGAGGGACTAAAACTCACTGTCTCCTGCTGATTGGCTCAAAGTCACCCAGCAGGCTGTCATGCCTAAGGAGGGACTAGAACTCACTGTCTCCTGCTGATTGGCTCAAAGTCACCCAGCCGGCTTTCACGTCTAAGGAGGGACTAGAACTCACTGTCTTCTGCTGATTGGTTCAAAGTCACCCAGCTGGCTTTCATGTCTAAGGAGGGACTAGAATTCACTGTCTTCTTCTGATTGGCTCAAAGTCACCCAGCTGGCTTTCACGCCTAAGGAGGGACTAAAACTCACTGTCTCCTGCTGATTGGCTCAAAGTCATCCAGCCGGCTTTCACGCCTAAGGAGGGACTAGAATTCACTGTCTTCTTCTGATTGGCTCAAAGTCACCCAGCTGGCTTTCACGCCTAAGGAGGGACTAGAACTCACTGTCTCCTGCTGATTGGCTCACCCAGCCAGCTTTCACGCCTAAGGAGGGACTAGAACTCACTGTCTCCTGCCGATTGGCTCACCCAGCCGGCTTTCATGCCTAAGGAGGGACTAGAACTCACTGTCTCCTGCTGATTGGCTCAAAGTCACCCAGCTGGCTTTCATGTCTAAGGAGGGACTAGAACTCACTGTCTCCTGCTGATTGGCTCAAAGTCACCCAGCCGGCTTTCATGCCTAAAGGGGGCTAGAACTCACGTCTCCCAGTTTCTAGGCCTAGTGCCTTAACCATTTGGCCATACTGGGTCTCTAGTACAGATTTTCAAAGAAACTAAAGTCATGGCTCCTCTGTCTATGTGGCAGCGACTCTGATCAATACCTATTATAGGAAACAATCCAGAAATATTTGAAATTCTTTCGTTTTTTCCTTCCAGGATGCAAAGAAATAAACAAGGTGGGGTCGATCAAAGGTGCTTAATGCCAGTCCAAAATCCCCTCAATTCTCATCTCCTAATTAAGATAAGAATGTAATCTTTCTCAAAGGGAAAGTCCACAAGACAAAAAAAGAAAATAAAATATAGAAAAACCTAGCAAGTTCTGCCTCTCCAGCCCTGCATAATGAAAAAAAAAAAGAGGAAGAAATGGTTTCTCATATATCACAAAACAGACAAATTACAATTCGGGATTTAGGAGGTGACAAGATGACAAAAGCGAGCATCAAAATAAGAATTAGATGGGAAATTACCAAGTGAATAGATAGATAAAAATAGTCCCTTTTAATGTTCTCTTGGCCTGGCGTTGAGTTGCAATACCTGTTTGTTTTGTTTTATGTTAAAAGCTGGTGTTATCACAGTCACTCAGCTTTTCAGTTTGGTTTTAAAACATTTGTCCCTGAGTTTTGGGTTTTTTTTTTTTTTTTTTTAAAAAGATAAGATTTCCAAAAGAGGCTGCATGCTATTGAACATGAGCTTAATTAGGCTTGTTGACCTCCCAAATGAGTTTGAGATGACAGCCCATCATTTAAGTTTATTTTCTCATTTACTTGCAGAATTAGGTGTCAACATAACTTCAAACTAGGAGAAAGGAGTTGGGACTGGCAGAGATGTATAAAGTACCAATAGAAGGGGATATTCGCAGCTCAGGGTTGAACTGTGGGGTCCTGGGTGCTATTGGAGCTTGGTGGTTTTCTTGCAGATGTTTCACTACCCAATGAGGTAACATCATCAGTGCTAGAAGGGAGGGTGTTTGTTGAGAGGAGGAGGAGGAGGAGGAGGAGGAGGAGGAGGAGGAGGAGGAGGAGGAGGACAACAACAACAACAACGACTGTGGGACTGTATCAGAGCTTGGTGGTTTTCTTGCAAACATTTCACAGCTGTTTTAACAGATATTTTAACAGATGTGAAGTCGTAAAATAAGAAACAATGGATGAAAACTAACCTAGGAGAGAAGCAACCTAGAACTAAGGAGAAATTTCCTAACAGTGAGAACAATTCACCAGTGGAATGGCTTGCCTCCAGAAGCTGTGGATGCTCCATCATTGAAGGTTTTAAAGAAGAGCCTGGATACACATTTGTCTGAAACGGTATAGGGGGGCGGTGACCAATCTTCACAACTTTTAGGACTTCATTCCAGGCAAAAACCATTAGATAACCAATGAAATAAGGAGGTAGGGAGTAAAGAGAAAGCAGAAAGCCACTATTAAGATTGTTGGACGAGCAGGCACAAAAACAGCCAGGGAAGTGATTGAAGCCCTTTGTCAGTCAACAAAAAAAAA
>NW_015392059.1:0-1652 GCF_001527695.2 Protobothrops mucrosquamatus | reverse complement strand
GGGGGGGCGGGTAGGTGTGGCCAGGGTGGGCATGGCCTACTGGGTGGCTGTGGCTGGAGTGGGTGTGGCCTACTGAGTGGGCGTGGCCAGCTCTACATCATTTGCGTCAAGGGTGCCTGTGGGGGCCTGGGCAGGAGTGGGACAGATCTGAGGGTCTCTGGCAGAAGGGGGTGGGACTGGGGCAAGTGCCAAGACATGGTCCACTGGAAGAGCCTGCTGAAACCCCTCCCCCGGAGCCCATCAAGCCGGATAGGTGAAGTAGGCGAGGGCCATTTGCTGGCCACTTCCAAGTGATGGTGCATTTCTTCATTCCTCACACAGGGTGACACCTCCCCAGCATGCACCCAGGGGATGGGGCCGATGCGGCAGGGGCTGGTTCCTCGCTGTTTCTAGATGGCCTTGTGGAGCTAAGACTGAATGCGTTTCAGCATAGACGGCCACCACAAAATTGTACATTGGCTCCCGGCCAGCCTGGGCCAGGGCCAAGGTAGCGGGGGCCGTTCCCTCACTGTTTCCAGGATGGCTTCGTGGGCCACATGAAACCACGTCGCGGGACACATCCAGCCCCCAGGCCTTGTGTTTGACATGTCTGGTCTAAATCTCTCCTGGAAGTACGAGAAGGAGATTGAGTATTTAATATTGCATATATTGACAGCAGCGAGAATAGCATTTGCCCAATACTGGAAAAATGAAAATTTACCAACTGAAGAGATCCTAATTAAGAAAATTTTAGAATGTGCAGAAATGGATAGATTAACTTTAGAGATTAAAGAGAAAGAAGATTCAGTTTCTCTCAAAACATGGCATAATTTTTACTAATGGTTAGAAAAATGAACTAGTGAGAAATGAATGTAATATGTTATCGTGCACATACACTAGTAAGATGAATGATAAGTGTTGACTCACTGATATTGTTTATGATTATTGTTTCTTATATTCATTGTAGTTATCTACTATTATATTAGTTAGTGTTACTGAACATATGTACCCGGACAACAGTCTGTTTGCTAAAACTTGAAAATGTTAATGGGGGGCAACCCCATTGTTGTTCCTACCCCTTTCCCAATCCTGAGTCCCACCCCAAACCTCAATTCCCATCCCTTCCCCAACCCTATAAAACTTAATAAAATTTTGATTAAAAAAATAAATAAATCTCTCCTGGGATATTTACACTTTTCTAAAAAGCCGTGGAAAGAATTTAGGATGGGAGGGGGCTTGGCCGTCTTGTTGGAGCCATGGATGATCAGAAGGGGTTTGCGATAGAGGAAAAATTCACCACCACCACTTCTGGAGACAGGTTGTTCCCCTGGTTAATTGTTCTAACTGTCAGGAAGTTTCTCCTTAGTTCTAGATTGCTTCTCTCCTTGATTAGTTTCCATCAGTTGCTTCTTGTCCTGCCTTCAGGAGCTTTGGAGAATAGCTTGACTCCCTCTTTTTTGGGGCAGCCCCTGAGATATTGGAACACTGCTATCATGTCCCCCCTCGTCCTTCTCTTCATTAAACTAGACATACCCAATTCCAGCAACCGTTCCTTATATGCTTTAGCCTCCAGTCCCCTAATTATCTTTGTTGCTCTTCTCTGTACTCTTTCTAGAGTCTCAACATCTTTTTAACATCGTGGTGACCAAAACTGGATGCAGTATTCCAAGTGT
>NW_015392058.1:12387-20634 GCF_001527695.2 Protobothrops mucrosquamatus | reverse complement strand
CTTTACGTTCTTATCTCTGAGAACTTCCTTAAAGTTCTTTTACATGTATATCTCTAAGAGCTTTCATTTCCAGGCGGTCGGCAAACAAAAGTTATATGCTACGTGAGTGGTCTATAAATATAAACCAAGAACACCAGCCAAAGAACAAGCAAGTTTGAAAAAGCTTACCGAAACCACAAAAACGATTGATTGCACCAAGCGGCGAAACACAGCCACAAGTGCTACGAAAACAAAATATAAATAGTGCGGTCCCTCGCCATTTAGACCTGCTACCCAACCTTAAAAGCAAGTGCATTCCTCCCCTTGATAGATGCATCCCATAATACATCCCTACCCCCCATTTTACTCACAAAGATTTGCATTGATTTTGCCATTAAATGAAAGGGGGGAAAATATGAATGTGACTTAGGGGAAGGGGGAAAAAAAAACCCAGCATTGATCTTCTGAGTTTCTTTTCTTGGCCTTCTCTTAATTTGTCTCAGGGCTGCAAGATCCCCCTAAATGGTTTTCAGGGAGATTTACAATCGCTTGGAGGAAGAATGGAGAAGGTTGACCACAGGACAGGAGGAGACTCTACCAAAAATGGAAGGTTAGACAAGAGAAAGAACGCTGAATTCTTTATTTGTGAAACTACAGTTCTCTTTACCATCAGAGCCAAGAGGGGGGTCTCTTTGTTCCGCAGCACGGGGGGATCCAGAATCAATCTCCCTTTTTTAAAACTTGCAGTACAATATCAAGACGTGCAGAAATGTGTGTGTTAGGGAAGAAAGACTGTCTATGTGTGTGTGTGTGTGTGTGCATTTTAGGGGAATGCGTTTTTGAAAAGGAAGAATTTTCTTGCCAGCAATGAGCAAGGCTTACAATGACCGAATGAATACTGGATTTAAAACCAAGGTTCTAAAAAGTGGAATTTACAAAGGCCTTGATAGCAGAATGTTGGTCCTAGGGGGAAAGGGAGAGGGGGAAAAAAAACCAACCCTGATTTATTCCTGATTTACTGTATTTGGGGAGCTGGGTTTGAATTGGAGCCAGAGGGAGATCAAACTACCTCGGTTTGATTGTTACCAGTAGCAATCCTGGCACTGCAAGATAGATATCTCAGTTCATTGAACACACCCGGTAGATAAAGCAATAAATTCAGAGATGTTGCACATTCATCAATTCTTGTTTAGCAGCCACAAATGTGCTTGTGAGATGCAAGAATTAAAAAGTGCAGAACAGGGAACATGAGAAGAGAGAGACCGGCTCATTGGCATCTCACTTTATTTAGCCATCAACCTTCCTCTGGATTAAAACGAGCGAACGTTCTGGTGTATAACCTCACCCTCCAAGGATGAGGTCATCAAGCTTTATTTCAAATATTTTTTAAAATATTTTTGGGATGGTGGGGCAGGGCATCCTTCCAAGTTGAAGCATCTATCAAATGTCTAAGACAACAAAACGAGATCCCGAAGATCAAGGAATTTCTACATCTCCTACGTACCATGGAAGAAGCTCCTGCATGGTGCTACCACACCATGGATCCCATCTTGCAGAATTGATCTTGACAGGGGATTGATTTACATGGAGGGTGGGGTACCACAAGGGTCTGTCTTAGGCCCGGTACTCTTCAATAACTTCATAAACAACTTAAGATAAGGGAACTGAAGGGGAACTCATCAAATTTGCAAATGACACTAAGCTGGCAGGAATAGCCAACAGCCCAGCTCCGGATCCAAAAAGATCTTGACAGACTTGAACAATGGGCCCTATCCAACAAAATTAAATTTAAGGTTGAAAAAAAGCAAGATTTTGCACCTGGGTAAGAAAAACCAAAGGGACTAGAGTAGACGAAACCTGGGTCAAAAACAGAGGGGGACCTTGGAGTCCTAGTGGACGATCACTTAAATATGAGCCAGCCGTGTGCAGCAGCAGCAGCTAAAAAAGCTAATACAATCCTTAGTTGTATAAACAGAAGCATACGATCAAAATCACGTGAAGTGTTAGTACTGCTTTATAAATCCTTAATTGGGGCACATCTGGAATACTGCATCCAGTTTTGGTCACCACATTACAAAAAAGATGCTGAGACTCTAGAAAGAGTGCAGAGAAGAGCAACTAAGATGATTAAAGGCCTGGAGACAAAAACATATGAAGAACGGTTGCAGGATTTGGGTCTGGCTAGTCTAGAGAGAAGAAGGATTAAGGGGGACAGTATTCCAGTATTTGAGAGGTTGCCACAAAGAAGAGGGGGTCAACTTATTTTCCAAAGTACCAGAAGGCAAGACAAGAAACTAATCAAGGAGAGAAGCAACCTGGAACTAAGGAGAAATTTCCTGACTGTTAGAACAATTAACCAGTGGAACGACTTGCCTCCAGAAGTTCTGGGTGCTTCGTCACTGGAGGTTTTGAAGAAGAGACTGGACAGCCATTTGTCCAGGATGGCATAGGGTCTCCTGCTTGAGCAGGGGGTTGGACTAGATGACCTCCAAGGTCCCTTCCAGCTCTATTCTGATTGATTGAGAGTCTTCCTCAACCCAACCGTTTAACGTCAGTCTATGAACTCAAGACTTTCTGCCTTAAAGACAGAGAAGGTCTATCACAAAGTTGAATTTCTCCCAAAGCCACAACGGTTCAGTGCTTTCAAAATTCTCTGGGAAAACCTGGGAAATGGGGCATTTTCCAAGTTGTTTGACCACTTGTTGGGGTGACCTTTCTTATGAATGCCAATTGGACAGTCCAGCTAACCAGGAATCCTGAAGGATCCTGCATAGCGGCATCACAGAAGGCTTTGGCGATCCACCTTGACTACATGACAAAGCCACCAAGCCAATTCAGAGCGAGGGCAAAGGATGGCTCTAAATTCAATATCTCAGGGGCTGCCCCAAAGAAGAGGGAGTCAAGCTATTCTCCAAAGCACCCGAAGGCAGGACAAGAAGCAACGGATGGAAACTAATCAAGGAGAGAAGCAACCTAGAACTAAGGTGAAACTTCCTAACAGTGAGAACAATTAACCAGTGGAACAACCTGCCTCCAGAAGCGGTGAATGCGCCAACACTGGAAGTTTTCAAGAAGAGACTGGACAGCCATTTGTCAGAAATGGTATAGGGTTTCCTGCCTGAGCAGGGGTTGGACTAGATGACCTCCAAGGTCCCTTCCAACTTTATTATTATTATTATTATTATTATTATTATTATTATTATTATTATTATTATTATTATTATTATTATTATTATTATTATTATTATTATTATTATTATTTTCAGCACTTCTCTCCCTTGGAGGAGTGGGTTTTGTGGTTCATTTTCCCGCCAAATCACGCAGTGGTTTGCTCAGAAACGCCCTCCAACCTCAACCCACCCATGAAAGTCATAAAGGAGACGGAGAAGTGGGTTGCCTTTTTGCCTTTCCCCAGCTCACCTCCACTGTAGCCAAGGAAGACAAAAGCGAGCTGGCTCAGAGCTGTTTGCAAGGCAAACCAGGGCCGGCTGCCCGTCTCCCTCCCTGCCTCAGTGGCAATGTTTAAATAACGCCGGAGGCCCCCCCGCAATCAATAGATCTCCGTGTGGGGCTAATGGGCTGGGCGATCGCTCATTTTAGAAGCATTGGTTAAAAATGCCTCTGAAGGCGCACGCTGATGAGTTATTAACGCTCCTGGCTCTTGTTTATTGCCACATAGCTCTATGCCAAGGTAGCTGAGGGCAAGTGGGCTCCTTTGGAGAAGAGGCCAGTGCTCAAAGTCCGGCTTGGGAGGAAAGGAGGAGGGCAGAATCCTCCCCCTCAGGCCAGGCAGCCTCGCCATCTTGGCAGAAAAATGGCGCTGAAGCCTCTCTCTGGGGCGCTGCCCGCGGGGCTCAGGCCAAGGCAGGGCAGGGGTGCCAATCTGAGGGGAGACAGTACTCCATGAAGGATTTGCCACAGGTTGGTAGGCTGGCACCTGCAGGGTCCCTAATCCAGAGGGCGAGGCCAGGGGTGCCCATTGCGTGCCTCAGATGCCCCCCTCAGCAAGCTCCCCTCAGCGGCCGCCCTTCCTTTTCCCGCCAAAACGCAGCTTATGAGCAGCACTGCCCACCTGGGGCTGCCCTTCACTGGCCAGTCAGAGCCACAGACTCACCCTGCTGCGCCTCTTCCCATTGGCCGGAACAGAGCCCAGCATTTGCATAAAGGGCCCGCCTCTCGAGAACCGTCTCCTTCTCCTCCTTGCCCGGACCCCAAACGCTCTTCCCCCCCTCCCCCGTGCATTGAAAGCCCCCATTAAGGGGGCCCATGGCGAGAGGGAATTTAATAGTTTGCCTTTTTTTTAATTAGGAAAAGAAATCTAGTAAAATAAAGATCCTTCTTGTACTTTACGCAATGCTCTTGGCCTGGTTTTGGAATTCAGATGGTTTCTAGCTAGGGGAGTTAAGCCCCTCAGGAATGGGGCAATTTTTTTGGGGGGGGGTTTCCACTCAGCGCACTAAGTCACCCTCTCCCCACACAAAGCAGGTTAACTAAATGCAGCCATCCAGGTTTTAACTGAGACGGAGCAGAGGTGCAAAGGGGGCCCATGAAGGTCAACTCAGCTGACCCCTGAAGGGAAATCAGAATAGAATAGAGCTGGGAGGGACCTTGGAGGTCTTCTAGTCCAGCCCTGTGCTCAGTCAGGAGATCCTATACCAAGGGTAGGCAACCTGGGTTGGCACTTTTATGACTCATGGACTTCAACTCCCAGAATTCCTGAGCCAGCCATGCTGAGGGGAAAGGGAGAAGTTTCCAAGCTGAGCCAGGCTGGCTCAGGAATTCTGGGAGTTGAAGTCCACGAGTCATGAAGGGGGCCATAGTTCCCCCACGATGGCTGAGGAATTCTGGGAGTTGAAGTCCACCAGTCATAAAAGAGCCAAGGTTGCCTACCCCCCTGCTCTTTTATGACTCATGGACTTCAACTCCCAGAATTCCTGAGCCAGTATGGGGGAACTATGGCCCCCTTCATGGCTCGTGGACTTCAACTCCCAGAATTCCTGAGCCAGCCATGCTGAGGGGAAAGGGAGAAGTTTCCAAGCTGAGCCAGGCTGGCTCAGGAATTCTGGGAGTTGAAGTCCACGAGTCATGAAGGGGGCCATAGTTCCCCCATGCTGGCTCAGGAATTCTGGGAGTTGAAGTCAACGAGTCAGAAAAGGGCCAAGTTTGCCTACCCTTGTCCTATACCATTTCAGACAAGTGACTGTCCGGCCTCTTCTTAAAAACCTTGAACAATTAAGTTTTGATCCAAATGAATTCAGTGGCCCTTTCGTGGGTCCCATCATCCCCAGCCTTGGAAAAGAACGAAGCCTCTCCCTAACAGGGAATTGAATGCTGGACTCCTTCCACCACCACCCCATTCCATCGAATTGGGGAGGGGGCAGGCCACCATTTGGCCTTCCTTGTTTTATTGACCTTTCTTGCACCATCTTCCAGTGTTTACACCCAACACCTTTTATTTTTTCCCCCTTCCGGCCCACCACACCCCTTCTTTTCCTGGCCAAACTAAACCCCTCTTTCACCTCCACCTTTCAACTCCGCCAAGAGACGGCTCAGAGGAGGGTTGTAACGCCCAGCCCACTCCCCATGCCAACCTCAGTGCCCTCCACCCACCCACCCCCCCAGCTTCTGTGGCAGGCCACTGCAGGAAGCCCAAACAGGAAGTCTTCCCTGCAGGATGCTACATCCTGCAGCCGCTCAAGTAATGGGGGACACCGAGAAAATCCTTAAAGGTGCACCTCAGCTGTGGGTTGAAGAAGGTGCTGTAAAGTGAAGCTTTTTCAGTCCAGCAAATGAACATCAGTGGGTTGGACTAGAAGACCTCCAGGGTCCCCTTCAGCCCTATGGGTTTAGGATCACAGCCTGGTCCCAGAAGAGGGGAAAGATTTGTAGGAAAACATGCTTTTTCAGCAGCACAGGCCACTCATCTCTGGGTAGATACGGAGGGTGCGTGAAGCATAATTGTGAGCGGGATGGGTGTGCAACACACAGCCACTGAAAGCTGTAAACTTCAGCCCCAACACCCGGTGAGGTGGGAATCAGCCGGCCGGGTTTTCAGCGCGGTTGATTTACACGACCCCAAACATCATAAAATAGGATTTGGTGAAGGATGGTTCTATCAGCGGGCAAGGGAGGCAGAGCAGATAGAAATATTGTTGATCCCTGCAACTTTGTCGGGGGAAGATTTCTCTACACTGCTGAGGCAGGATGTGATACAGCAGTTGCGGGCTGAGAAGCATCATCAGTCAGGAAAACCTACCTTTGGGGCTGTTGTAACACTAATCTCCACCCAGGGCATCCTTTTCCTGAGTCTCTGACTCAGTGCAATGGTTGGGGTGAGGAGGAGGAGGAGGAGAAAGAAGAGGGAGAAGAGGAGGAGGCAGAGGAGGAGAGGATGGAGGGAAAGGCAGGAGGAGGAGGAGGAGAAAGAGGAGAAGATGGAGGAAGAGGAGTAGGAGGAAACAGCATGATGGAGAAGAGGAGGAGGAAGGAGGAAGAGGAGAGGAAGAGAAGGAGAGAGGGAGGAGGAGAAGGAGGAGAAGGAAGAGGAGGAGGTATAATGGATGAGGAGAAAGAAGAGTTGTGATGGAAGAGAAAGGAGGAAGAGGAAAGGAAGAGAAGGGGAGAGCGAGGAGGAGGAGAAGGAAGAGAAGGAGGAAGGAGAAAGAGGAGAGGAAGAGGGGAGGAGAAGCAGAAGGAAGAGAAGGAGGAGGAAGAGGAGAGGAAAAGGCGTGATGATGATGATGATGATGATGANGAGGAGGAGGAGGAGGAGGAGGAGGAGGAGGAGAATTCCAAGCAATACAGGCTTGCATTCAGATGATATTATTCATCTGGTTACTAAATAATCCGCTTGCTTGGCTTGCTAAACTATTCTACCACATATCAATCAACAAACTAAGACAAGCCAAGTTAGGATGTTGGCTGAGGGCAACTGATGTGGTTAAGTATCTTATGTGGACACCACCTTTATGTGGGTCATGAGAGGCCACAAGGACCAGCATGCTTAGAGGAATTTGCAAGTGTTCTTTCTAAAGCAGGGGTCTTCCAACTTGGCCCTTTGATGACTCGTGGACTTCAACTCCCAGAATTCCTCAGCCAGGCACATGTGCCTGGCTGAGGAATTCTGGGAGTTGAGGTCCACGAGTCATCAAAGGGCCGAGTTTGAAGACCCCTGCTCTAAATGGACGTCCCTCCTTTCAGATCAATTTGGGGCAGACTTAATCCATGGCTGACCTTAAAAGCAAAGGGCGCCTCCTATAGGAAACATTTCTTCTTTTTTTATGAATTTTATTTCTTAATCGGCCTTCTCCCTTTTGCTGCTTTTCCTGTGACTTTCTGAATGCCGTCTGCTCAGCTAATTCCAAATTAATCTCTCCCCAATGCAGAGTTGAAACAAAACCTTTCCCCCCCCCCCGGATAGAAATTCCAGCATCTTATTTCAGCATTTTCTGAAGGAAAATGAGAGCAATTTTATAATTACAGAGACCAAATGGGGATGGCACAAATGCATCTGCAAATTTTTTTTTGCAAACTGGCTCCTGTTTAAACGGTGGACGGAATTCCAGTTTCTTCCAGGTCACCCTTTCTCTCTCTCTCTCTTTTTTTTTTTAAAAAAAAAGACATGCAATTTTATAAAGGCATGCCAAAGAGTTTTCTTTTATACCCCTCCTGCGTTCTGCCCATTCTTTCTGCACCTAGGCCGGCTGTAAAATATCCCTGGAGGAGAAAGGAAAAAATGTCCTTTTCATTTTTATCTCCTGAAACAGAGACAGCCGCACCAGTGTGTGGGAAACATGGCAAGCTCCCCGCTTCCAGTGCTCATCTGGGTGTTTAACAACCTGGTGACCATATGCTGCCTCTTTGTTTCTCTCAGCCTGTGAGGGGACGCCACCCTCGCCAAGCTGCTGGCACCTCACAGCCATCCCGGCCCACATGGAAACCTGCCCTGCTGGCTTTCGGGAACGCAGCGCCCACCGGCTGCCTGGCACAGGAAACAGGTGGAGGCGCTGGAAAAGCAGCTGTGCGTGGATTCAATGCACATCTGTCCACTTGGTGTTGTTCTCCCGGAGGAGAGGAGAGAAGAGGGTGACGTTGGTAGGTTGCCACCCATCCAAAGAGGTAGACTTTGCAAAGGGAGGGAGGGAGGGAAGGAGGAAGGAAGACAAAGAGAGATGAAGGAAGGAAGGAAGGAAGGAAGGAAGGAAGGAAGGAAGGAAGGAAGGAAGGAGGGAGGGAGGGAGGGAGGGAGGGAGGAAGACAAAGAGATTA
>NW_015392058.1:6409-11836 GCF_001527695.2 Protobothrops mucrosquamatus | reverse complement strand
AGGGAGGGAGGGAGGAAGACAAAGAGAGATTAAGGAAGGAAGGAAGAAGGAAGGAAGACAAAGACAGATTAAGAAAGGAAGGAGAGAGGAAGGAAGGAAGGGAGACAAAAAGAGATTAAGGAAAGAAGGAAGGAAGACAAAGAGATTAAGGGAGGGAGGTAGGAAGGAAGAAAGGAAGACAGATTAAGGGAGGGAGGGAGGAAGGAAGGAAGGAAGGAAGACAGAGATTAAGGGAGGGAGGGAGGGAAGGATGGAGCATTAGCAAAGATGCATAAAGCCATCTGCTTCTTCCCAATATGAAATTCAGAAGCACAGACTATTTTTGTCTCAGTGACAACAGCCAGGCGGGAGGAGGAGGAGGAGGAGGAGGAGGAGGAGGCAGAAGGACATGAGCAAAATGAGCCTCCTTGCACCCAATTTCACCCTCCATCAAGAAACAAAGGCAGCCTTCCCCAGGAGGGGGGGGTGTCTCTGCATCTATTATGCAGGGGTATACTACTTCAGATCATGGAGGCTTCATTTTCGACTCACCACCTGTCCTAGCAATCCTAGCCAAATCCTGCTGGGACTGCCTACTTTGCCTTGACTTGTTCTGCCCACGGTCCCTGCCTCCAATTCAGGAGGGAAGGGGGGGGGAGGAACAGCCCTACCGACCTCTTTGTAGGATGCAAGCGATGGCCTCACCTGTTGGACTAGCAGATGGCCACTGACAAGGCAGTGAAGCAGCTTGCTGGCACTTGCCACAGATGTCCGACAGATACAGGCCATTCTCGACTTATGACAGATGCTGATAGCCCTTGATTTTCAACTATAATTTAGCCTGGAATTACAGTCATAGAATCAAGATCACGCAAGGTATTAGTACCGCTTTATTAAAACCCTAGTGAGGCCACACCTGGAATACTGCAGCCAAGTTTGGTCACCGTATCACAAAAAAGATGTTTAGAATTTGGAAAAAATTCAGAGAAGAGCAACTAAGATGATCACTTGTCTGAAATAGTATAGGTTCTCCGCTTGAGCAGGGGGCTGGACTAGAAGACCTCCAAGGTCCCTTCCACCTCTATTCTATTCTATTCTATTCTATTCTATTCTATTCTATTCTATTCTATTCTATTCTATTCTAATTCTATTCTATTCTATTCTATTCTATCTCTATTCCATCTCTATTCCATCTCTATTCTATTCTATTCTATTCTATTCTATTCTATTCTATACTATACTATACTATACTATACTATACTATACTATACTATACTATACTATACTATACTATACTATACTATACTATACTATTCTAATTCTATTCTATTCTATCTCTATTCCATCTCTATTCTATTCTAATTCTAATTCTAATTCTATTCTATTCTATTCTTTATTTCTTCTATTCCATTTTCTATTCCATTCCATTCCATTCCAAGTTGGGAATGCCAATGCTTTCAGCCCAAAGAAAAGGGCTACCCAGAAGCTGTTATATGGATAATGGCGATTGCCCCCTCCCCAAATTAAAGACCCTGCGTTCTGCACGCTTTCCCCCCTCCTGCCAGAGACAGGCCAGAAGTGATCTTTTGGCTACTCACAATCAAGGGCTGAGCTCCAGCACCCGTCCTCCCCGCGCAAGGGGAGGGGGCTCCTTCCAAGCATTCCCCAAAGGGGGTCTCGGCCTCGCCCAGCCTGGCACCTCTATGCCTCTCCTCCTTTTCCACCTGAGCCTGAATGACACCTCCCTGCCTCACCCTCTACTTTGAGACCCAAGTGCCTGCCAGGCCTGCCGAGATGTGAAACACACACACACACATACACACAAAGTGGGTTTAGGTGGGAAGCAGATCCCAGAAAATTAGGTCAGGTATTTTAAGCTTTGCTCATTCATTCCTGGCACGTTGCAAAGGGTGGGTAGGGGAGATGGCCACGGCGCACTGCAGCAACACCAGGGAGACGTGGGCATGGGTGGGAAGTGACGCTGGGCAGAGCCAGGGGGGGTGGCAGTGCCTTGAACGTGACTGGGAGGGGCCCTTGGATCCCAGTTCTCTGAAATGGGCCAACGTCCTTCATATTGCCAGGCAGCTAAAACAGACAGGAAGGAGAAAGTTTGGTGAAGAGATTTCCAACACTCAACGAAACCTGGTTACGGGATGTTGAAGGTAACGCGGCCGGAGGTTAACGTTAAGTCTTGGACAATCTTGGTTTCTTTTAACTAAGGAAGGCATCCGGGTTGACCGTGGAGATTAATGGCCTAGAAAGTCAATCAGTTAGTCCAGGGCCAGGGGTAGGCAACCTCGGCTCTTTTATGACTCGTGGACTTCAACTCCCAGAATTCCTGAGTCAGCTATGCTGACTCAGGAATTCTGGGAGTTGAAGTCCACGAGTCATAAAAGAGCCGAGATTGCCTACCCCTGGTCCAGGCGTTTCTTAACCTTGGCAACTGAGCTGGCTGAGGAATTCTGGGAGTTGAAGTCTAAGCACCATCAAATTGTCAAGACTGAGAAACACACTGAGTTCCTCAATGAATGAAGCAACAATGAACCAATCAATCAATCAATCAATCAGTCAATCAATGTTTTTACCGGTCTTTAAAGGACTCCATTAAAAGGGGAAAAATGCTCTTGAATAGGGGTCTTCAAACTCGGCCCTTTTATGACTCACGGACTTCAACTCCCAGAATTCCTCAGCCAGCATGCCTGGTTGAGGAATTCTGGGAGTTGAAGTCCGTGAGTCATAAAAGGGCCGAGTTTGAAGACCCCCTGCTCTTGAAGAAGTAATAAAATATTATAAAAGTTTGAGAATTCAGAATATGCCCCACTCTGGCAAGCAAACGCTCGCCGGAAAAGATTATTACGATGAAATATAATTTCCATCACAGAAAATCAAGCAAGTCAACCACTACCATACTGTCTAGGATTCAACAACACAACCAGACACTGCTTCGTCCCCCAAACTTCCCATCCTTGTGTGTCTTGAGGAGGTCAAAAAAAAAGATGCAATTCTCACAGACTTGAAGAAACCACAAGCCGCATCCTTCACATGGGAAATCCACACAAATGTACCCACAAGCCTTACAGTGTTGGTTTTCCTGTTCTATTCCTCTAACAAGGGTTTCAGATTGCAGTTCCCACTAATCCCAGCCCACCGGGCAGGGATAATGGGACTTGGGAGTTCAAACTTCATCCTTGCATGGACGAGATGGCTTGGGATGATGGCTTGTAGTACAGAGACCGTCCAGCATACTTCACGCTACACAATTCATGATAGCTTCTTCCAGTATTTGAGGGGCTGCCACCAAGAGGAGGGGGTCAACCTATTCTCCAAGGCGCCCGAAGGCAGGACAAGAAGCAACGGATGGAAACTAATCAAGGAGAGAAGCAACCTAGAACTAAGGAGAAATTTCATGACGGTGAGAACAATTAACCAGTGGAACAACCTGCCTCCAGAAGCGGTGAATGCTCCAACACTGGAAGTTTTTAAGAAGAGACTGGACAGCCATTTGTCTGAAATGGTATAGGGTTTCCTGCCTGAGCAGGGGGTTGGACTAGATGACCTCCAAGGTCCCTTCCCACTCTGTTATTCTGTAATGCTGTAGGTGGCTCCGACAAGGAGGACTTAGCACCAAGCTGAATAGAACCAGTGAACACTTGCACAAATCCAGCTGAGCATCTGAGCATTGAGAAGTTTTCCTCCATTCTTCCCTCCAGCTCCATTGTTCTCCTCACATCAATGCTGCTGCGGTCTCCTGCATCGACTCATTATCTGGCACCTTGTCATAAGTCGATGGATGATTGTGCTCCATAATTCACGCTGATATATTGATTAAGCGGTGGAAGATTGGAGGCAGGTAGGAAAAAACAAAGAGAGGGGTCCATTCCCAGCCGTCCTTCCACCGGGTCCGCGGGATGCCAAACGAGGCGCCTGTTTTAATGCCACGGGAGATGATGTTAAAGAGATGGGGGACAATAACCGGACTCTCTTGACGTTATTGGTCTTCAGCAAAAGAATCTGCCAGCCCAAATGTCAATTCTTCATATCTCTACGGAGGGCCTGGAAAACAGCTTCTAAGGATCTGGGGAAATGAAGGGTGTCCCTCTCAAATATTAAAAAAAAGATTTTCCTCTCTTCAAGTTTGTAAGATTCCTTTCTGGCGAAATGGGAAGCACTGTATATTTGATAAATAAATAGATCTCCGACTTCTTTAAATTCAGAGCAGGGGTCCTCAATCTGGGCAACTTTAAGACTTGTGGACTTCAACTCCCAGAATTCCTCAGCCAGGTTGCTTCTCTCCTTGATTAGTTTCCATCCGTTGCTTCTTGTCCTGCCTTCAGGAGCTTTGAACAAGAACTTGACTCCCTCTTCTTTGGGGCAGCCCCTGAGATACTGGAAGGCTGCTATCATGTCCCCTCTGGTCCTTCTCTTCATTAGACCAGACATGCCTCAGAGGCTTCCTTGGAAGGTGGATTTGGACACCTAAACTGTCCCAAAGCCAACCAATATTAAGCTGGAAGCACAAGTGAAATTGTGAAGCCCCTCAAATACTGGAAGACTGCTATCATGTCACCCCTTGTGACACCCCTTGGAAGCACAAGTGAAGCTTGGAGAAGGCCTTCCTAATGAGCTTTTGCAATCCGCTTGGACTGCCAGGAGATTGTTGAGCATCACCCAGATTCCCCTTCTCCTCTTCTGCTTTCATTCTACCTTCACTGTGCAGAGAAGAGCTACAAAGATGATTAGGGGACTGGAGACTGAAATATGCAAAGAATGGTTGCAGGAATTGGGCATGTCTAGTTTAATGAAGAGAAGGACCAGGGGGGACATGATAGCAGTGTTCCAGTATCTCTGGGGATGCCCCAAAGAAGAGGGAGTCAAGCTATTCTCCAAAGCCCCTGAAGGCAGGACAAGAAGCAAAGGATGGAAACTCATCAAGGAGAGAAGCAACCTGGAACTTTCCTGACAATTAAGCAGTGGAACAATCTGCCTCCAGAAGTTGTGAGTGCTCCAATGTTGGAGGCTTTTAGGAAGAGATTGGCCAGCCATCTGTCTGAAATGGTATAGGGCTTCCTGCCTAAGCAGGGGGTTGGACTAGAAGACCTCCAAGGTCCCTTCCAACTCTGCTATTCTATTCTATTATATTCATTGTGTTCCACCTTCCCCAGAACCTGCTAAATTATAGCAGCATGCTTTCAAAGCTGAGAAGTGAGATCATCGGGGGGGCGGGGGGGGGAAACAACACACACACACAACGCAAATATTTTTGTGTGCGTGTCCTAAGGTTGTGCTATGCAAAGGAGCACTTTTTACCTCCCTGTCTTCCTAACAAAGGGGGAATCTTGGTACCTCTACCCATCACACTCTAATAAGCCCTCCTTCCCAATTTCATACAATTTTCTCACTTCCTACCTACTGCACAGACATCTGATGTGTGTGTCTGTGTGTATTGGT
>NW_015392058.1:0-4296 GCF_001527695.2 Protobothrops mucrosquamatus | reverse complement strand
TTCCAGTATCTCAGGGGCTGCCCCAAATAAGAGGGAGTCAAGCTATTCTCCAAAGTGCCTGAAGGCAGGACAAGAAGCAACGGGTGGAAACTAATCAAGGAGAGAAGCAACCCGGAATTAAGGAGAAACTTCCTAACAGTGAGGACAAATAACCAGTGGAACTTCTGCCTCCAGAAGCGGTGAATGCTCCAACACTGGAAGTTTTTAAGAAGAGACTGGACAGCCATTTGTCTGAAATGGTGTAGGGTTTTCTGCCTGAGCAGGGGGTTGGACCAGAAGACCTCCAAGGTCCCTTCAAACTGTTACTCTGTTGTTGTGTTTTTCCTCTTGGGTTGTGGCATCACAGCTACAGAATATTTTGCACCAAGGGCAGAATTAAGGATGGCAAGGAGAGGCCTTGATTTTCAACCCATCTTGATTTCAAAGCCGAGAGCTTCCCAAACAGTCTCTTTGCACCAAAGAATGGAGTTTAGCCATGTCTAGAATTTTCTGCTTGTTAATGAACAGGAAAAAGGCACTTAAAAAGCAGCCAATTTCAAGAAGGCCGGGCTCGAAAGAAGGACATATTAAGGACAATTGAGCTTCGTTAGCTTTTTTTTTGAAAGTTGTGCTTTCTGCGTTGGCCAGACGAAGGCCAACGCAGCTCCCCATTTATAAAATTTTCTAGCCATTTCCTGGGACTTTGATGAAATTCAGAAGGACTGGTTTTTTTTTCTTTCTTAAAGATGATGCTTGAGACTGGTGCTTGGTTGGCAAGGAGATCTTATTTCCACCTTTGAAAAGGAAAATCAAGGAAGCGATGGGGAAGCGTTGTTCCTTTGACTGCAGCTGGAAAGAATCATCTCAAATTTTTGTAGAGGCGATTTAGCCTCTGGAGAAGCAGATCCTGGTGGCCTTCAACAAGCTTGCCAAGTCCCTGGTGGGGCAGAGGTCATCCAATTCTGGACAATCTCTAACCAGTTTGGTGAAAGAGCCAAACTGGCACATCAACACACAAAAGGTAGACCAGCCAGCGTGCAAAACCACAATTCCTATGCACTTTCACGCTCAGGGGTAGCATTTTATCCAGGCTGGACCACAAAGGAAGACTTGAGAACAGCTCCTTCGCAAGCTATACGGTACTTTAGATCACGTTCAAACAAACAGCGCTGATTGGCCTTCTGCCCAGCCTGGCACAACTGCTTCTGTTAAGCCTCGTGGGGGTCCTGCTGAACTTCAAAAGGCGTAATTCCCCCCTCGACTTTTCTCCTCTTCCCTGTTTTATGGTCTTGTGAAGGAAAAAAAAGCCTTCCATTCGTCGCCCTCCATTGCTGCCTTCCATTTTCAAGATGCTGCTGGCTGGGCTTCACAGGGACGACAATTCTTGGCGTGCCACAGCTCCTTGACCCCCAAATTGCTTCAAGTCACCCCCAAGCCCATTTTACTGCCCCCCCAAATTTATAAAACTTGATTCCTTTTCCTCCTTCACATGGAGGAGCAGCTGAACGTTGGAAAATCTGCATGAACCAGGAACGTCTCACACAAGAGTACCAGCTAAACGCAGTTAAGTCAATATTTCGTAACCTCGCCAACCCTTTAAGAAGATTGGACTTCAATGCCCGGACATCTTCAGCCAGCAGGAGTGGATTTCAACTTGCAGAATAATCATGCTGGCTGGGGAATTGTGGGCACTGAAGTCCACACATCTTAAAGTTGACGAGGTTGAGAAACTCTGCAAAAGGCACCAACTATTCCCAAAGTGGAACACATCAAGAGCCGCGCCGTTCTATTAATAATCAGGAGCAGCTGGGAGAAAAATCACACGTTAAAAAGAAACGAGCAGACGCAAAATGCAATCTGAACGGCGCGAAATAAGTAGGGTTGGGCACAAAGCCCTTCAAAGCCACCCTCCCTGCCTGGGTGGGCAGTTCGTTTTCGCTGTCCCCATCTCTGCTCCTCAAGGTGAACGAATCTGCAAGTTTTAGTATGTTCTATAGAATAAAATGCATCGGGTAGAATTAATTGATCCCTCATCCTAATCAATGGAAAGCGAATTCTTTTGGAAAAGAAGAAAAAAAAACCAAAACTGAGCCCATCTTCAAATTTCAGACTGTCAAAAGTTCTCCCCACCTGGCAGATCTTCGCCTCATCGCTTCTCTCTCTACCTGTGGAACTCCTGCCAGTAATTTATATACATGTAGTCCTCGACTTGTTTAGTGACGGTTCAAAGTTACAGCAGCACTGAAAACAATGATTTATGACTGGTTTTTTTTTCACACTTCTGACCATTACAGCATCCTCAAAATTCAGACGCCTGGCAACTGACTCGTATTTATGACGGTCGCAGCGTCCTGAGATCAAGTGATTCCATTTCGCGACCTTCTGGCAAGCCAAATCGATGGGGAAGCCAGATCCACTTGGCAACCATGTTTTCCTGCCTGAGCAGGGGGTTGGACTAGATGACCTCCAAGGTCCCTTCCAACTTTATTATTATTATTATTATTATTATTATTATTATTATTATTATTATTACTAACTTAACCGCTGCAGGGATTCGGTTAACAATCGTGGCGAGAAAGGTCGTAAAATGGGGCAAAACTCAACATAAAAAATGTCTCGCTTAGCAATATAAATTTTTGGGCTCGGCTGTGGTCGTAAATTGAGGACGACCTGTGTACGATTCAGAGGAGAGGCTGTTGCAGTAAAGGAAGTTGCAGTTGAAGGGAAAGGGCAGAAGACAGGAGACCTAGGAACAGAGTGGTAAATACTAATTGTTCTATCAGGAGGACGTGTTTTATTTTTGTTGCTAAGGGGAAGGTGACGTTTAATTAAACCTGTTTGTTCTTTTGCCGATACGGCAGGATTTTAAATCAGTTTTCCAGACCCTGTTGGCAAGCTCAGAGGAGGGGCTGGGAGATAAAACATCCCTGCAGGAGCGAAAGCCACAACTGGCTGAAGAATTCAATTTGCAGCTGCAATTAAGAGCAGAGGAAAAACGTCTTAACCTGGCCTCAAAACTGTGGGGTCCTCTTCAGAGCTTCTGGTTTTTGAGCCCCAAATCTTGGAAAGGGAGGGTGCAGAACCCCAAAAGTTTTCCCCACACAGAAATGGTTCTAGGAATTGCATTTGTTCTTAATTAGTTAGTTATCCAATTTTTGTCAGATGCTATATTTTTTTCTATCCTGCTCTATGGAGTAGAGAGCTGGTCTCTGACAGAAGGCCGCCTGAAGAGACTAGAAGCATTTGAAATGTGGATTTACAGGCGGCTGTTACGTATAAGCTGGGTTGACAAGATCAGAAATGAAAAAGCCTGGGAAAGCCTGGGAAAGCCAAGGGAAATCCTCAAAACAATTAAAAAACGAAAATTAGAATATTTCAGACATGTGAAGCGACACCCAGAAAAATACGGCATACTCCATTTAATCCTCCAGGGAAAGATTGAAGGCAAACGAGGTCCAGGCAGAAGAAGAACATGGTGGCTTCAAAATCTAAGGGACTGGTTTGGACAAAACTCAGCAGCACTTTTTCGTGCGGCTGCTGATAAAAACAGGATTGCCAACATGATTGCCAATGTCCGATAACGGATATGGCACAAGAAGAAGAATCCAATTTTTCTTCCGCTCATCTCGCTTGTGACTCTGCATGGACCTAAATTTAGCAAGACCGGTGCTGACTAAAGTAAAAAAAATTGCAATAACGCAGAATACAATACCTTGTGCCTTTCTGGGATTCCGCTGAAATTTCCCAGCTAGCCTAAACCCCGATATCTCCTGGTGGTCTCCCTTCTAATCCTTAACCTGAGCCAGGAGCCAGGAGCCAGCTCTTGCTGTTCCCGCCCTAGAAAACCCAGTTTTGGCTGCAGGACATGGATCCTTTTTGTCATCTTAAGGCTGTGTCCTGCATAATTCTTTCTGCTCGCCTTCCCCAAAAGGCCAACGAACAGACAGATTTAGACTATAACAGTGGTGGCGAACCTATGGCACGGGTGCCAGAGGCGGCACTCAGAGCCCTCTGTGTGGGCACGCGCGCCGTCGCCCCAGTCCTAGGCTTTCAGCTGGGTTTTATAAAACCTTTTCACTTTAGACCTCCACCGCCATGTGCAAAAAAAAAAAAGGTTCAATTTATTTATTTATTTATTTTATTTATATTTGAATTTATATCCCGCCCTTCTCCCGTAGGACTCAGGGCGGCTGACAATCTATTTAAAATACATACAAAACAATACAAATTTAAAATTAATTAAAAAGAATATTAAATATTTGTCGAATTTAAAATATAATTAAAACCCCCCTAAAAATTACCCTAGGCCAGTCCTGC
>NW_015392057.1:0-20635 GCF_001527695.2 Protobothrops mucrosquamatus | reverse complement strand
AGATAGATAGATAGATAGATAGATAGATAGATGATAGATAGGTGGGTGGGTGGGTGGATGGATGGATGGATGGAGAGATAGATAGAGAGAGAGAGATGTAGAGATAGATAGATAGATAGATAGATAGATAGATAGATAGATAGATAGATAGATAGATAGATAGATAGATAGATAGATGATATGAGAGAGGGAGGGAGGGAGAGGGGGAGAGAGAGGGAGATAAATAAATAAATAACAACTCTGAAAACGGTCACCACCATCCCAGACTTATCCATGTCTTGGTTACCAACGGCAGGCTGACTCTCCCATGACTAAACATGGAGAAGGGTGGATTTATCATACGTCAACTTGGCACTGGCGGTGCAGTGGCTTAGTGGTTAAGATGCTGGGCTTGCCAACTGGAAAGTTGGCAGTTCAAGACCCGAGCACTGCGGGATGGGGTGAGCTTCCGTTCCTTGCCTCAGCTCCAGCCCACCTAGCTGTTTGAAGGCCTGCAAAGGCAAGTAGATAAATAAGTACCACTTCGGTGGGAAGTTGACCGCATTCCGTGCGCCTCGGCACACGGTCACGCCAGCTGCGTGACCGCAAAAAGTATCTTCAGAAAGTGCTGGTTGCCTTGGCTAGGAAAAGGAGATGAGCACCATCCATTAGACTGGACAGAGAGAGAAAAAATAGCTTTTTTTTTTTTACTCACCTGGCATTTAATACCACTAGGTAGAGACCGGCTCCACCAAGGATCCATGGCCTAACTAAGCATTGCTTTAAGCGTCTTCATCCCTACATACTCCCTTGATACATTCAATTGCTAATATCATTTTTTTCAAGCTTTTCGGTGGCAATGCAAGGCTTATTAAATCTCCATTCAATTCAGTAGAGCTTTCTTCTTTTTTTTCTTTTTCTCAGCGGACATATATAGAAGTAAACTGTTAAAACATTACCCAAGTGACAGAAGGCTCGTTGTACGTGTTTGAAACCTATTCCTAGCTGAAATGTTTCCTTTTATGACTCATTGAATAGGACACGGTGGGTACCAAACGAATGATAACACGGTGCAGGCACTTGTAACACTGTTAAGCTTTCCCCGAAGAGTCTGCTTCGCTCATTTTTCCACTTCTCTATTCTTAACGCTACGGACCACAGGAAACACTAGTTCCTACACCCTGAAAACGTTTGGGTTAATTTCACATTGTGTCCAAATGCCTAAAGTGGTTTCTTAAAACCTCGAATTCAAAAAGACAGCACACAGAACCCCAAAATATAGAAGAGAAGAGATGAGAAGAGATGAGAAGAGATGAGAAGAGATGAGAAGAGATGAGATGAGATGAGATGAGATGAGATGAGAGAAGAAGAGAAGAAGAGAAGAAGAAATAAAAATAGAATAGAATAGAATAGAATAGAATAGAATAGAATAGAATAGAATAGAATAGAATAGAATAATAGAGTTGGAAGGGACCTTGGAGGTCATCTAGTCCAACCCCCTGCTCAGGCAGAAAACCCTACACCATTTCGGACAAATGGCTGTCCAGTCTCTTCTTAAAAACTTCCAGTGTTGGAGCATCCACCGCTTCTGGAGGCAGGTTGTTCCACTGGTTAATTGTTCTAACTGTCAGGAAGTTTCTCCTTAGTTCTAGGTTGCTTCTCTCCTTGGTTAGTTTCCCTCCGTTGCTTCTTGTCCTGCCTTCAGGCGCCTTGGAGAATAGCTTGACTCCCTCTTCTTTGGGGCAGCCCCTGAGACCTTGAAACCCTGCTATCATGTCCCCCCTCGTCCTTCTCTTCGTTAAACTAGACATCCCCAATTCCAGCAACATAACCACCACAATGACATGCTCGTAATTCCAGGCTCAGTTACCGTCGTAAGTAGAGGACTCTCTGTGTAACATGCTTCTATCCCCGTGAGCTAAAAATGATGTGAAATCACACCGCATTACTTCATTTCTTTAAATAGACGTATTTCTTTTCTCTTTTCTTCAGTTCCCCCCCCCCCGCCACCCCCCCGTGTGCGGTCTTACAGCTAAGGTTATTCAGACTGGATCTGTAGGCACAAAAGAAAAATGTGAACAATTAAACATCTGCTATTTTAAAAGCTCAGTATTATGGCAACCCAAACAACAAAATATTAAATAGTGAGATTTTTTTTTAAAAAAAATAGCACTCTGAATACATGACTGGTGCTCGCTGTTGCGTGTCCAAGTTAGATAATTATTATGACGACGATTGGTTTGGTGTCTAGAGACTCTCTGGAAAATTGGGGAAGGGGTTCACTTCTCCTGTCACAATGCACAACATCCTTTGCTGTCCTCCACCGTACCTCAATAACAAAATGGAGCTGTACAGAGTCTCATAAGTGAACACAAGAAGAAGCAAGTTTACACTTTAAGGAACTGCTGTCGTGTTCACAGGCGTTGGGGCTGATACTGGTCTAAAGTAGGGGTGTCTAGCCTTGGCAACTTTAAGACTTGTGGGTTTCAACTCCCAGAATTCCCCTGACTGGATAGAAGGATGGATGGTGATGAGAGAGAGAGAGGTGGTAGGTAGGTAGGTAGGTAGGTAGGTAGGTAGGTAGGTAGGTAGGTAGGTAGATAGATAGATAGATAGATAGATAGATAGATAGATAGATAGATAGATAGATAGATAGATAGATAGATAGATAGATAGATAAATATATTGAGAGCGAGATGATAGACAGAGGATAGATGATAAATAGACAAACAGACAGAATGATAGATGAGAGATGATAGAGATGATAGATAGACAGACAGAATGAAGAATGATAAATATATCGAGAGAGAGATGATAGATAGAGGATAGATAGAGATGATAGATATAATGCTAGATGAGAGAGATGATAGACAGACAGACAGATAGACATAATGAAGGATGATAAATATATCGAGAGATGATAGAGGACAGATAGAGATGATAAATAGACAAACAGACATAATAATAGATGAGAGAGAGATGATAGTGATAGAAGATATAGATAGATAGATAGATAGATAGATAGATAGATAGATAGATAGATAGATAGATAGATAGATAGATAGATAGATAGGTAGGTAGGTAGGTAGGTAGGTAGGTAGGTAGGTAGGTAGACAGACAGACAGACAGACAGACAGACAGACAGACAGACAGACAGACAGACATAATGTTAGAGGATAGAGAGATGATAGATGATAGAGATGAAAGAGATAGTTATAGATAAGAGATGATATAGAGAGAGATAGATAGATAGATAGATAGATAGATAGATAGATAGATAGATAGATAGATAGATAGATAGATAGACAGACAGACAGACAGACAGACAGACAGACAGACAGACAGACAGACATAATGATAGATGATAGAGATGAAAGATGGTTATAGATGATAGGTAGGNAGATAGATAGATAGATAGATAGATAGATAGATAGATAGACAGACAGACAGACAGACAGACAGACAGACAGACAGACAGACAGACAGACATAATGATAGATGATAGAGATGAAAGATGGTTATAGATGATAGGTAGGTAGGTAGGTAGGTAGGTAGGTAGGTAGGTAGGTAGGTAGGTAGGTAGGTAGATAGATAGATAGATAGATAGATAGATAGATAGATAGATAGATAGATAGATAGATAGATAGATAGATATAAAGAATGATAGATAGATAGATAGATAGATAGATAGATAGATAGATAGATAGATAGATAGATAGATAGATAGATAGATAGATAGATAGATAGATAGATAGATATAAAGAATGATAGATAGATAGATGATAGATAGATAGATAGATAGATAGATAGATAGATAGATAGATAGATAGATAGATAGATAGATAGATAGATAGATAGATAGATTTGTGAGTTATTCTTAAAGCTTGTTGCATTTTTTCTCTCTTCTGATGTATCATAAGTAGTAACCAAGCTTGCTTTGGAAATAGTGACCCTTGGAATTAAAAGTACTCCCATTAGCCGTGAGTCTTAACAATTATAACGCTCCACATGAGCTTCTCAGAGATGGCCCTCCGAGTTGACAGAATTGATCTTTTGCTACTGTCCATAAATACAGGAAGTGAAACCCTCAGTTTCTTAAACTATTGCTTTTGGTGTTTTTTTTTCCCACAGTGTTGAGTTACAGCCCCAATTGTTATTCGTGAGGAATACTAGATATAAGTATTATAATATTATTTCTTTTCTTTCTAGGTCATTGATCTATACTGGGGAGTGGACCCCGAAGAGTGGGACAGCCCAGACCTTCAAAAGACTCGTATGAGGCTCTTAGAAGACTGCCTGAAAACATCAGCAGGTCCTTGTTTTGTTGTGGGTATAAAATAACGTTTTATTTCATCAATCTCGTCTTTTTAATGTAGCGGTGCATCCTTTTCTTCAGGATGCATATTTAACGTGAGATCTCCTAAGAGATTTTGTTGTTGTTGTGGGGCAGATTCCAGAGATGCATCTCAATATTTTGTATAATATTTCATCATCATCATCATTTCTACATTGCAAACCAGGAGATGGACAGATTGGGTTAAGAAGTGATTTGTCTAAAATATCTGATGCGTTCCTGTTTAGAAGGACGTCTCAGAAATAATTTTAGCCTAACCTGTTTGCTCCCCTGCATATATTTTATTTTATTTTATTTTTATTTCATTTTATTATTTTATTTTAATTTATTTTTATTTCATTTCATTTTATTTTATTTTTCAGAACAGAGATTCTCTTATTTCTACAAGAGTCTACAAGACTCTTGTGTGTGTGTGTATGTGTCTCTCTCTCTCTTTCTTTCTCTCTGTCTCTCTGTCTCTCTCTCTCTCTTTCTCTCTGTCTGTCTCTGTGTCTGTCTGTCTCTCTCTCTCTTTCTCTGTCTCTCTGTCTGTGTGTGTGTGTGTGTGTGTCTTTCTCTCTGTCTGTCTCTGTGTCTGTCTGTCTCTCTCTCTCTTTCTCTGTCTCTCTGTCTCTCTGTCTCTGTGTGTGTGTGTCTCTTTCTGTCTGTCTCTCTCTTTCTCTTTCTCTGTCTCTGTCTCTCTCTGTGTGTGTGTCTGTCTGTCTCTCTGTGTCTGTCTGTCTCTCTTTCTCTGTCTCTGTCTCTGTCTGTCTGTCTCTCTCTGTCTCTGTCTCTGTCTCTGTGTGTGTGTGTGTCTTTCTCTCTCTTTCTCTCTGTCTCTCTCTGTGTCTGTTTGTCTGTCTGTCTCTCTCTCTTGCAAAAATAGCAAACTCATTATCTTCAGACAATATTGATCTTTTCTGGTTAGGAGAAACTTTGCAGAATTCTGCCAACTTTGCCTTCCTTTTCCTACATAGGCTAAGAAAAATAATATAAGCTTGTAACATTGAGAAAAAAAGATGCTGCAATAAGGTCCTTGCTACTCTCTAAGCTTGGTGGTTTCCTTGCAGACGTTTCATTATCAAAGACGTTATAACATCAGTGCCGGCCCACTCATCAGAGCATTGATGACGCTACATAGTAAGGTGATGAAACATCTGCAAAAAAAAAAAAAAGCACCAAGCTTAGAGAGAACCAAGGGTTCCACAGACCTCATCTTTCTCTCCACAAACCCAGCTCCCTTCTAGCACTGATGATGTTACCTAGTTGGGTCATGAAACATCTGCAAGAAAACTACCAAGCTCAGAGAGCACCAAGGACCCCACAGTCCTCCTCCTTCTCCTCCTCCTCCTCCTCCTCTAGCACTGATGATGTTACCTAGTTGGGTCATGAAACATCTGCAAGAAAACCACCAAGTTCAGAGAGCACCAAAGTACCCCACGGTTCAAGTTTGAGCTACCGATATTCTCTTCTCTTCCAAGATGCTTCAGACAGACAGTTCCACAAAATAATTCTCTCCATAAAATTGAAAAAAGCTATCTCGTCTTTTGAACTTTCAACACAAATTTCACATCAAGGGCAATTAAAATATATGCTCCTCAGTCAATTCGCTGAAAACGTCTTTCATTTTATTTTTATTTTATTTTATTTTATTTTTTGCCAGCATAAAAGGTTGCCTGTGCTTTTACTCCTAAAAGGAAAAAAAAAAAAGGTTATCTTTGTTTCTGCTGGCAGATTCTCTGTTATGCAGACATTCCATTTGCTCCTAATTGGTGGTTTTGCCAACATATTTGAATGTAGCTCATTTCTAACAATTTTCTAATCACATTTTAGATTTTAAAAGCCTTGCGATTTTATGACTCTGCAGCCTTGCTCCGATGTAAAATTGCCTCTTTTGTGTTTTAAGAGTGTTGGCTGGATCTTGACGTTTTGGTGAAGGTTAAAAGCAACAGATTCCTTTTTTTTCCTTTCCTTTTCTTTTTTTAAAATGTGCAGCCAGACAATATGAGGAAGCAACTGTAGTTATTTGCCCTCGTCCAAAAATACTGATGAACAATTAATAAAAGCACTGTGCAGGCTTTTCTTTCTCCAAACATCCTGTTCCATAATACGGGAGGGGTTAATTTAATACAATACAAGTTTTAATTAAAATTCACAGCGTACTGAAGGGACCTTGTGGTGCTTATGATTTTATTATGTGTAAGCTTGATATTAGTAGTGTTATTTTGTAGCCGTTTTATACAATTTTTTATTTGCAAGCCGCTTTATAAATAGAAGCAAGTGTTTTATGTACAGTAGTGGCCAAAATTGTGGAAACCTTTTGGGAAAAGTGTATTTTTTGAGGTTTGATGGCTAATAACACCACTTTTTTGGGGGAGCAGTATCATAAAATTATATATCAGTGGAAAGATAATTTAATCAAGAATGCCATGCAACAAAGTTTGTTCAATTATCTGTACTGTATTCTATGAAAAGTTACAGCCAAATAACCAGAAAAAGGAAGCACAACTTGCTTCGGTTGATCTCAGGTAGCTTTCCTTCATCCGATTGTAGCCAATGAGCACGAGTGTTTAGAGAGCCAATCGGGTGTCATCTTGTTTTGACAATGAGTCAATCAGATCACAGTAGGATCCGGTGATTGATGTCTTGTATTGAAGCTGAGAGGAGGACGTTTGTCAGGGTGTTATGTGATCGCTATCAAGTTGGTGGGGTTTTTTGGTGTTCTTTCATTTAGTGAGCTTGTAAAACGTAATAAAATTAAAGTAAGGGTGCAAAGAGTTGACCGGTCACCCAGAAAGTGACGTAAAATAGTATTATTAAGTGAACAAGGCTATAGTTATAAAGAAATTAGAGGAAAAATGGGTGGAAACTTAACCAAGGGTGGCATTTCTACGGTACGCTTTTCTCAAAAGGTTTCCACAATTTTGGCCACTATTGTATATCGAGAAAGTAAATGTCTCATGCTAAATGTACAGGAAGTTGCTTACACGAAAGGGGCAAGGTAACAGGAAGAAGAGACTGGACAGCCATTTGTCTGAAATGGTGTAGGGTTTCCTGCCTGAGCAGGGGATTGGACTAGATGACCTCCAAGGTCCCTTCCAACTTTATTATTATTATTATTACTATTATTACTATTATTACTATTATTATTATTATTATTATTATTATTATTATTATTATTATTATTATTTACAAAACGTATATTGAATATTAAGACTGTGGATTCAGGATCGTCCTATTTGTTCACAATTAACTCTAATTACCTGCCAGATTTGGTTAATGAATTTTAATATTTTCAAAAGAGAATGTTGTTAAAGTTTTATTTGGAAAAAAAAAAGAATATAATCATTGTCAATTCTTCATTGTTAAAGGTAATTTTGAGAGACGTAATTCAGAGAGACACTGAAAGGTAATAAATTGGAATCTGTGTTCAGGTCCTTGTTCAGTATGAAGCCCTGGACTAGTTAATATCTTTGCCCTTTGCTGTATATTCTATTTCACCTGGAAGAAGAATAGGCTTAATATGTCACAGAATTGTAAAAAAAAGAAATCCTTTTTCAAGTCTATAAGTCAGGCGCTGAGATATATTAAGAAGGTATAAGGATATGTAATTATTGGTCCCACAGCTGTTCAACATGTTCTGTCTCACACCTGCTGGTATAAATAATCATATATTCTAATGTTCCGTTATTGTAAATATGACGGTTTTTTTAAAAATAGTGCCACCTGGTGGCAGAATCTCACAAGCTAGTTTCCCAGGCTCGTGATTAACGTTATTTATACATAGTGCTTAATGTACCCATTGCTTTCAATTAGGATGGTTTAGGTGGGAATATTAAGATCCACTGCGAACAATGGAGGAATGAATCAAAATGCTACCTGACCCCCTTGCTTTTCATTTTTTTTTATTCTTTTTTTTTCATACAAACAATAATAATTTTTCAACCAACGTGCTGTCTGAGTTTACATATGCTAATACATGTTTAATTCCTAATCCTTTTTTCTTTCCTCTAGCCAATGGTAGAATAAATTCCAGGTTTGATAATAGTCCGTTTCTTCCTTTTCTTTCAGTTTCATAGTCAATCTGTCCATCTCTGCGCATTCTAGTATTTTTTTTAATTATTTCTTCATCTGATGGTACTCCTTCATTCTTCCAGTATTGCGCAGATATGATTCTTGCCGCTGTTGTAACGTGCAAAGTCAAATATAGGCTTTGTTTATCAGTCTTTTCTGGCATTATACCTAATAAAAAATGGGGGAAAGTGGAAAAATGTTCCCCTTGCTTTTCAACTGACAGCTTGGAAATGAAAGAGTTAATCCTGTTTCACTTACACCCATCCGTTGGAAATTGAAAGGAGGTTAAATCAAATGAAAGTATATTTTGCTATAGAATACAGGTAATCCTCAACTTACGACAGATCATTTCGTGACCGTTACAATGGCACTATAAAAAGTGACCTATGACTGTTTTTCATACTTACGAACGCTGCAGCATCCCCATGGTCACGTGATCAAAATGACGGCTGACACATTTATGACGGTCGCAGTGTCCCGGGGTCAAGTGATCCCCTTTTGCAACCTTCTGACAAAGAGAGTCGATGGGGAAGCCAATCCACTTAACCACCGTGTTACTAGCTAAACAACTGCAGTGATCCACTTAACAGCTGCGGCAAGGGAGGTCGTAAAATGGGGCGAAACTTCGATTGTCTCACTTAGCAACCGAAATGTTGTGGCCGTAAGTTGAGGACTGCCTGAATGCAGTTATTTCTTCCTAAGCCTTGGTGTCTTCTGTGATGGTTTTTTTTCCCCCTTTGTTTTAAAATATTTAAGCTTTGATTTTACGAAACGCCCTTCCAGGGAGCAATCATCTAATACAGAGGTCCCCAATCCCCGGTCTGTACGGGCCGTGGCATGCCAGCAATCGGTCCGCACAAACAAGCAAAGCCCCATCTGCAGGATGCAGGCAGCACACAAAACCACGCCCCCTCCAGTCCACGGAAAAACCTCTCCCCACGGAACCGGTCCCTGGTGCCCAAAAGGTTGGGGACCTCTGATCTAAATCAAGGGTCCCCGACCCTTAGTCCGTGGACCAGTACTGGGCCTCAGCATGCCAGCAACCGGTCCACACAAACAAGCAAAGTCCCATCCGCGGGATGCAGGCAGCACACAAAACCACGCCCCGTCCAGTCCATGGAAAAACCTCTCCCTACGGAACCGGTCCCTGGTGCCCAAAAGGTTGGGGACTTCTGATCTAATATAGAGTGATTTGCTCCTCTTGTGATCTCCAGCTCTACAAGGCAAAACTACTGCTCTCCTTCTGAGGCTCCAGTTTTTAAATTCATAGGTCAGGGGTCCCCAACCCTCTGGGCTGTGGCCCACTAGTGGGCCGTGAGCTGTTTGCTACCGAGCTGCCGAACTGTTTGCGTGAGCAACGGGCATGCATGCATGCCCCTCAAGCAAATGGAGCTGTGTTGTGATTCCTCGCCAGCCAGTGGATCTAGCAGCTGAGTCAGAGGAGGAGGAGGGGCCTGGAGTGACATCAGAGTCAGAGGAAGGCTCTGAGGAGCTCCAAGACTTACAGTCTGACAAGGAGCCTGACCCCTCTACTCGCGCTCAGGCTGAGATACAGCTGTGCTGGGAGTCTGAGTTGGACAGTGATGACTCACAGCTGGGAGATATCCAGGATGCACGTAAACGCTGACAAGAAAATAGAGTAGGACAGAGGAATGCAATGGTGCGGCTCCAAAGGCAAAGGAGAAGGCATTAGGAAGCCACACCTTGCCTTCTGCCACAGATTCCCTCCCATAGACTGGTACGCTCCCACAGAGTGGGCCTCCTCAGGGTGCCGTCGGCCAAACAATGTCGGCTGGCGACCCCCAGGGGGAGGGCCTTCTCTGTGGGTGCCCCCACCCTCTGGAACGAACTACCCCCCGAGATCCGGACGATTCCGGATCTCCTTACTTTCCGCCGCGCCCTCAAGACATGGCTTTTTCAGCAAGCGGGCCTGACCTAGGGAGGATTTTACTTAGGGATGATTTTAAGAATAATTTTAATAGGAATAACAGCTTCTAATATTTGGTTTTTAATTTGGTTTTATAGGGGTCTATATTTTTTGTATTTTGTATTTGTACTTGTTTTAATATGCTGTGCACCGCCCTGAGTCCTGCGGGAGAAGGGCGGTATATAAATTAAATTAATAATAATAATAATAATAATAATAAAAGGGAAGGTATGGGAGGTGCTGGCCAAAGGCAACCGTTCGTGTTAAGGAATCGAGTTTCTGTGAACTGTGTTTTGTTTGCCTTGGACATGGACTCAGGTCTGTGAATAATAAAAGGGGGTTGGTTTTTTCCTGCGGTTCCAGCCTGCTTGTTGGAAGAGGGGTTTCTCCTTGTGAGCTTAACAAGGACTCACGTGGGCTGGGACAGAACAAGCTCCTTGCGCACACGTCCTTGCCAGCAGATCGAGCAGAACCGTCCCCTCTCCCCCCCCCCCGCCGCCAGTCCACAAAGCATAAAAAGTTGGAGAACTCTGCATATGTTACAATTTGGGAAAACGTAGCATGTTTATCGTCAGGGTGCTGTGTCTGCAGTTTAATGGTTTCTCTGTACAGGTTACAACAGTTTGTTTAGTGACCATGCAAAGGCACTTTAAAAAGTGAGTTGTGACTGTTTTTCACCCTTACAACCATTGCAGCATCCCCCGTGGTTATGTGATCCAAATTCAGACACTTGACAACTGATTCATATTGATGACGGTTGCAGTGTCCCCGGATCGTGTGATCCCCTTTTGCGACCTTCTGACAAGCAAAGTCAATGACTGTGTAGCTATCTTAACAACTGCAGTGATTCCTTTAACAACTGTAGCAAGAAAGGTTATAAAACGGGGCAAAGCTCTCTTAACAAATGTCTTGCTTAATGGCAAAACTTTTGGGCTCAATTGCGGTCGTACGCCGAGGGCCACCTGTATCTGTCACACTCACTGTCCCCAATAGCTGTGTTTTGTGGGGCATAGTCAGTGGTGGGATTCAGCCAGTTCACACCAGTTCGGTAGAACTGGTAGCTAATTTTTTTGTTGCCCAGGCCCAGAACAGACTTCCAGAAGTGGCATCCACACAGAAGTTGTTCACATATTTGAATCCCAACACTGGGAAAGGCCCCGTTTATCTACATTGCTGAGAGTAGGCAGATGAAGTGTGGTACTGTTTCAATTTGTTCTCGTTTTGTCGTTGTGCCTATTAGCATCTCGGAACAAGGAAAATGGTTATCTAAGCTTTTATGGGCAATGTCATCAGCACTGTTCCTGAACGTAGCTCTCTGTTGTGTGCACAATAGGGTCTTTTGGGAGAAAAATACGGAGGTATCCGGATACCGGGGGAAGTGGAATCGTCAGAGTTTGAAATGATTCTGGATGCAGCTATTGAGGCCAAGCTGGAAACCAAGATTTTGGAAGAGTGCTACTGCCGGGATGAGAATGCGGTGCCCCCAACTTATTACCTCAAACCAAAACCTGAAATTCTGAAGAGCAATCCCAATATGGTAAATCTTCTTCACTTGATGTTGATTTAGGACTTGTGTCTAGGTAGAAGGCGTGTTTTCATAGTAATCTTCTTGCAGGGCAAGAGATGGCAGAACCTGGAGGTGGAGTCAAAAGAGGGACCAGCTTAGAATCCCTACGTAGCCACAAGCAGACAAAGTCCAATGTCCCCTTAAATTCTGTTGATCCTTATTTAACTCCAACTGACTGCTTGAGAAGTTGAGAAGATCATAGGCTGTTAGTTGAGAAGATCATAGGCTCTTTAGCAATAAATCAGCTTGATCGGATCTTCGCTGGTGGACCTGGTCTTTCACGCCTGATGGTACTTCTGAGAATTGTAGTTCTCTGAAGAGGCTAAAAATAGCTGACCTCAAAACCTCAGCCGTTCTCACCAAAGTTCCCAAGATATCTTTGGAAAAGTCATGGCAAATTTGTTTCCAATACAGTAAATATAAACTTGATTCTCGAGTTACGTTGTCCAGATTGCTGAATGTGTGAGCACTCCGTTTTATCCTTCACTCCCTGTCAGTGTCACTCAAATGATGTAGGAGAGACCTCAATCTCCACAAGATGAACATCTTCGTACATAAAGCTGGACATGTGTCCTTCCTGTAAGTAAGAACATTGATAAAGAGAAAATGCTTCAGGAAATCAAGATGGTTTAAGTGAAATCAAGAGCTTACATTTTTGTATTCCAAATGCAAAGCATAGATTCCATGCTAATCTACCCTAACATTCACAGGCCTTCCCATATTTATTTTTCTCTCCTTCTCTCTCTATTTTTCTCTTTTTCCTTCTATTAAATAATCAGGACAATACTTGTCAGGCATGAAAGATCAGGTCCACACATGAAGCTCCAATTAAAGTGATTTATTGTTATTCATGCCTTGGAACAGGAATCTTCTCAAAGGTTACCATCTGCTAGGAGTTAGATAACGGTCAATGGAATTCAAGAGGGGTTGACCTAATTCGCTTGTGGCTACGTAGGGATTCTAGGCTGATCCCTCTATTAACGCCATCCCCAGTTTCTGTCACTCTTTCTTGTATAATGTTATGCATATGATCTGAAATACATAAAATGTTCAAAAGCTGCACTGGCTTATGGAGATGTATGCCTATCAGCTGTTACATGTAAGAAATGGTTTATCACAATCCACAGAAGTTATATTTAACAGGCAAGGGCCCATAATATAGATAGAAATAGAACCAATTCCACTCGGCATTCTTCCTGACAATCAGGAGACGAATTGGTCATTATAGGAATAAATTGTCCCACTCTTCAGTTATGGCGTTCAGCTATAATACAATAATAATAATAATAATAATAATAATAATAATAATAATAATAATAATAATAATAATAATAATAATATAACAACAACAACAATAACAATAATAACAATAATAATAATAATAAAGTTGGAAGGCATCTTGGAGGTCATCAAGTCCAACCCCCTGCTCAGGCAGGAACCCTACACCATTTTGGACAAATGGCTGTCCAGTCTCTTCTTAAAAACTTCCAGTGTTGGAGTATTCACCACTTCTGGAGGCAGGTTGTTCCACTGGTTAATTGTTCTAACTGTCAGGAAGTTTCTCCTTAGTTCCAGGTTGCTTCTCGTCCTTGATCAGTTTCCATCTGTTGCTTCTCGTCCTGCCTTCAGGCGCCTTGGAGAATAGCTTGACTCCCTCTTCTTTGGGGCAGCCCCCGAGATATTGGAACACTGCTATCATGTCCCCCCTCGTCCTTCTCTTCGTTAAACTAGACATCCCCAATTCCAGCAACTGTTCCTTATATGTTTTAGCCTCCAGTCCCCTGATCATCTTTGGTGCTCTTCTCTGTACTCCCTCCAGAGTCTCAGCATCCTTCTTACATCATGGTGACCAAAACTGGATGCAGTATTCCAATTGTGGCCTTACCAAGGCCTTGTAAAGTGGTATTAATACTTCATGTGATCTTTATTCTATCCCTCTGTTAATGCAGCCCAGCACTGAGTTGGCTTTTTTGGCAGCTGCTGCACATGGCTGGCTCATATTTAAGTGATTGTCCACTAGGACTCCGAGATCCCTCTCACAGTTACTACTATTGATATGATATCCCAGACTTATTCAGAGTTCTTTACTAGATTGCTTTCTGAAGACCAAGGGGTGCAAGGGGTGACTGAGCTCGGTGAAAAAATGATTTTAATATCATCTGCCAGTAATTGTCTTTGTATTTCAAACTGAACACCTCTTAAGGTGAAATCATGTAGATGTTCAGCCAACTACAACAGGGGTCCCCAACCCCCGGTCTGTGGACCAGTACCGGGCCACGGCATGACAGCAACCGGTCCGCACAAACATGCAAAGCCCCATCTGCAGGATGCAGGCAGCATACAAAACCAGTCCACGGAAAAACCTCTCTCCACGTAACCGGTCCCTGGTGCCCAAAAGCTTGGGGAACTCTGAACTACAAGGAAGAAAATAATTTTTCCTACAGTAGTTTTCCATTGATGCAGGAGTAGATGATTTGCAGTTGGGTTGACTTGGTTTAGCTAAGGTTCATTAAAGCCTCAGGTGTTCAGAAAGGATCTAAAAAGTTCCTGGCTAAACCTTAGGACTTACTAGAAATTCAGGAATAGAAAATTACGCTTTTTCAGATCTAAATTCCCACTCATAGAATACTAAGGCTGGGAAGGGACCTCAGAGGTCTTCTAGTCCAACTCACTGATTAAGGCAGAAGACCTTATACCATCCCAGTCAAATAACTGCCCGGTCTATATTTGAAAGGGTCTAGGACAGGAGTAGGCAACCTTGGCTCTTTTATGACTCGTGGACTTCAACTCCCAGAATTCCTGAGCCAGCATGGCTCAGATTGGAAACCTCTCCCTTTCCCCTCAGCGTGGCTGGCTCAGGAATTCTGGGAGTTGAAGTCCACAAGTCATAAAAGAGCCAAGGTTGCCTACCCCTGGTCTAGGACAACTAGCCACGGTTAATTCACCACAGCCATCTCACTATGGTCCTCTTGCATCGGCCAACTCACCGCAATCATTTTTCCACAGCCAACCTGCCGTGGTCCTCTCACTATGGCCATCTCTCTGTGGCCAACTTGCCATGGACAATTCCACGTGGGATAACTCAACACAATAGACGTTATTCACCACTGTTTCTTCAACATTATTTCCATTTTTTGTCAATGGAAATAATGTCAAGGAGACACTGTAGATAACATTTAGTGTGTTGAGGTATCCCATATGGAATTATCCAGAGCTAGTTGTCCCATGGTGAGTTGGTCCCAGCAAGCTGTCTTGCAGCAAGTTGGCCAATGCAAGAGGACCATAGTGAGATGGTCGAGGTGGGTTGACCACGGTGAAGTAGCCATGATGAGTTAACTACGGTGAGATGGCCGTGGTGTCCCATTCTGTTGTTGAAAACCTCCATTGATGGAGCACCCACAACTCCAGGAAGTAAGCTATTCCATTGATTAATTGTTTTCACCGCCAGGAAATTTCTCCTTAGTTCTAGGTTGGTTCTCTTTAACAAGTGTCCACCCATTACTTCTTATCCTGTCTTCTGGTATTTTGGAGAATGAGTCAATCCCTTCTTCTTTGTGACTGTCCCACAAATACTGGAAGGCCACTATCCGGTTCCCCCCTGATCTTTCTCTTCAATAGGCTGGCCAAACTTAGTTTAGTAAAACTAGTCATTCCTTCACTTGCCCATCCAAGTTTCTTGTTTTATGTTTAGAAGTCCTTCAGGTTCTCAGACCTGGGGAGGGGGAGAGATAGGGAGGAAATAACAGCATGGGAGAGTTGCCATGGAAACTTTCCATCATTAAGAGTTGGTGCAAAACCGTGTCCCTCCCTGCTGGTGGTTGCCATGGAGACAATTTTTCAGAAAGGAGACAGATGGGGCAGGAAAAGGAGTGCAAATCCTCTAGATTCTGAGTCGAATTTTTCTATGGAGAAGTGACTAGAAACTTATATTTTTCTTTTTTAAGTACAATAAACTATGGTACATGCGCCCAACACATGCCTATTCTACTATTGTCTGTTCACGTATAACTAGACCGCATTAACATTTTTATAAGCTGTCTTGAGGCTTGCAAATGAAAGGCAGAACATAAAGATCAAGTTTGAAGAACTTTTATTTTGGGAAGCTTTGAAATTCTTGGTTTAAGCCTAACCCACATTAGAATTTTATCCTAGAGCTGGCATGGCTGCTTACTCCCATGCAGTGGTGGAATTCAAATATCTGAACAACCGGTTCTCTTATTCGATGCAGGTCTGGGCCTTGAAGCCCTGGAGCGGACTTCCAGAAGTGGCATCCATGCACTTCCGGTGGGCCGTTTTAGGCCTGGGAGGCCTCCAAGGCCTAGAGCAGACTTCTGGAAGTGGCATCCATGCACTTCCGGCATGCTGTTTTAGGCCTGGGAGGCCTCCGAGGCCTAAAACGGACTTCCGGAAGTGGCATCCACACACTTCCAGTGGGCCGTTCTAGGCCTGGGAGGCCTCCTCCAGGCCTCCGAGGCCTAGACTGAACTTCTGGAAGCCAGCCGGTTCTCCAAATGCAGCAAAATTTAGCTACTGGTTCTACTGAACTGGTGCGAACCGACTGAATCTCACCACTGCTTCCATGGCCACATAATACATTCCCCAGTCCATACTCTTGTTGTTGTTGTTTTTTCAAATTCCATTTCCTCCTACCCAAAAAGGGTTTAGCAAATCTTTGAAAAAATTGGCTCTGCTCCCAATCACGAGATTAGGTTGTTTATTGAGTCATCCTTGACTTACAACCGTTCACTTTGTGACTGTTCCAAGTTACAATAGCACTCGAAAAAAGTGACTTATACGACTTCACACTTATACGACTGTTGCAGCATCACCCCGTGATCACGTGATTAAAATTCAGATGTTTGGCAATTGGCTCATATTTATGACAGTTGGAGTATCCAACTGTCATAAATATACACACACGTCTTCAAAGAGAAACACAAAAGTCCAGTTGCCTCCTGAAAAAGCACCTTTGGGACATCTCTTGGATGACGGAGAATCTCCACAGACATTCTTGGTGAGATACTGTATTTTACTGAAGAGTCACTGTTCTGTATTTTATTTTCTATGATAAAAAAATAAACTTATATAATATATATAAATATATATTCCTTCCTTTGGATTTGTACATATTGTTCCGAAGGATCTTTTTTCCTCAACACCCAAGAACCCGTTGCATTCACACCCTGTTCTCTGAAGCTGAAATATTATAGGTGTTTTGCCTTAAGGCTCCACACTATAAATGTAAATAATAAAATGTGTGATTTTTCTTTTGTACAACTCCACCTACTTTTTCTGCAATTAGAACCTCATGCATTTATTTCCGGAACAACAGATAATATCTTCAATCGTCTTTTGCAGATTACCATTTGGAAACAATCTTGAGAAAGCAATGCATCCAGATGCTAAAGGCCATCTCCTAGTTATTCTGGCTTTCTTTTTTGTTTTGTTTTTTACTACAGTTGTTCTAATTTTTTAAAAAAATCAGATGATAGGATTATTGATCCCGTTTTACTAAATGTTTTGCTCTTCTCGTTCGTGTTATGGATCCTGTCTTGAGCCCTTCGACAGATGGTAGGCTGTACATTTTGATAAACAGCTTCTACGGCAGGGGTCTTCAAACTTGGCCCTTTTGTGACTTGTGGATTTCAACTCCCAGAATTCCTCAGCCAGCCACGCTTGGCTGGCTGAGGAATTCTAGGAGTTGATGTCCACAAGTCATAAAAGGGCCAAGTTTGAAGACCCCTGATCTATGGCATAGACAACATGCATTTTTTTGGTTCATATTGTCGACTTCATGTGGAGAAATTTAACTTCACACAAACACCTCTTCCACTGACGATGTGTCCTTTTTAGTGTTCCGTTCATGTGTGTATAGAACAACTTGGACCTATCCGAAAAAGAATAATATATGCACGCAGTAAAGTAAGTGAGCAGTGCAGATGGAATGGAAGAACTTTCAATGGCCAACTGTCCGTGGCCAACTCGTTGTGGGACAATTCAACAATTCAGTTTAATTGTTTAAAATAATTTTGTCATTCACGCTTCCTTCTGCCCCTCCCCTTGCATCCTTTCTTTAATGATTCTATTCTACTTTTTTTTCGATATTAATGTAACTCTTGTCCTGCAAGCAATTTTTTCCTGTGGTGAATTGGCCACAGGTTGTCCTAGACTCCAAGGCTTGGATGCAGTTTAGCCCTGGGTAAATTTTTCCCTGTGTTAAGAGAAATAGAGAAATTTAACAGTGGAGAGTTGGGTTCCTCCAATAATTCTGTATCTGCCCAGTATAAATACAATATAAATGGTATATAGTCTGTTTTGTTCTGCAGAGAAATAGAATACTTAATACAATACTAATAGTAGCTTTTGGAGATTTATGTTAAGCAATATGTAGTACCCTGGCCCGCTCCTGCATTTCCTGTGACATAAATCGATATTAATGTCAGCTGGTGGGTTGTGTTTGCGGGTGTTTGTGGATATCTCTGTGCATGGCGTGTGTGAGTACATATAAATGGTACGAAAAAGAGAATGATGTTGGTTGCGAAGTCGTGTCCGACCCATCGCGACCCCATGGACAACGTTCCTCCAGGCCTTCCTGTCCTCTGCCATCTTGAGTCCATTTAAGCTCACGCCTACTGCTTCAGTGACTCCATCCAGCCACCTCATTCTCTGTCATTGTCCCCTTCTTCTCTTGCCCTCCATCTTTCCCAGCATCAGGCTCTTCTCCAGTGAGTCCTTCCTTCTCATTAGGTGGCCAAAGTACTTGAGTTTCAACTTCAGGATCTGGCCTTCTAAAGAGCAGTCGGGGTTGATCTCTTCTAGGACTGACTGGTTTGAACGCCTTGCAGTCCAAGGGACTCGCAGGAGTCTTCTCCAGCACCATAGTTCAAAGGCCTCAATTCTTTGGTGCTCAGCCTTTCTTATGGTCCAACTTTCATAGCCATACATCGCAACTGGGAAAACCATGGCCTTGACATACATTCATTATAATAGCCATATCTTTGTTAAAGCTCATTCTACGAGTCTTCCTTTATTCTGAATATGGGCGATGCAGTTTCTTACCTGTTATCAAAAATTTATGCTCCTGCTAACAGTGCAGCAAAGATAAAAGTGTGCTTGTTTCGATTGCTCCCCAATTAAAATGGCAAACTTCTATCTTGGCTGCAATGAGAGCCGTTTATCTTATTGCCAACTTATCTTATAGTGGACTTATCACTTATAGTGGAACAGCTTGCCATCAGAAGTCGTGGGTGCTTCTTCTTTCTTATTCTGAGTAGTATTGTATTTATTTATTTTTATTTTATTTTTTCTTGTGCTATGAGAAATGTAATTGTTGGGAGGATCATTGTGAGGGAAACAGCTTAGCTATTTCACCGTAAATCAATTTTGAGAAAATCTTTACAGATAAAAGTGATTTCAATTTTGTGGGGAAAAAGTCTCAATGAGAATGGTGAAAACAGGACATATGACGCAACCAAGAGGACTAATTAGAAAATAAGTTCTATAATGATGCTATTACCAATTGGATAAATGCTAGAAAAATGTTTCTATTTAACCTCTTTGTTACTAAAATACTAAGAACTGTATTAACCTGATGTTTGCAGAAGAGAACGATATGGGAAGAAGAGACAATCAAGAAAAGCTGTTATGTAGAGTACGATATGATAGAAATTGGCTATAATTGATTGTTGTGAAATGTGAACCTAGACATGTTGTTTACTAAGCACCGGGTTGTTAGTTTTTTTAAAAAAATCAATAATACTGTATATATATAAAAAGAAGTTGTGGATGCTTCATCGCTGGAGGTTTTAAAGGAGAGACTGGACAGTCAATTGTCTGAAATGGTATAGGGCAGAGATGGCGAAACCTTTTAGAGACTGAGTGCCCAAAACCCGTCCCCGCCCTGCCCCTTTGCCTGTCTGCAGGGCCACTCACCGCCTCCGTGGCCCGCCACATATCGCCCACTCAGCCCAGCAGTGCCAAGGTGGCCATGCCCTCCGCCTGCGCCCCGCAGCATCATCTGCACATGACGGGGTGCGAGGGCGGAGTCTTGTCCCCACTGCCCGGCTGCCATGTCCTTGGCTGCGCTGGTCCGCACAGGCCACGCTTGGGGGTGACTCCTCTGGGGGGCTGCCTGTGAGGAGGGGGCCACTGGGGCGATGGCACGCGTGCCCACAGAGAGGGCTCTGAGTGCTGCCTCTGGCACGCGTGCCAAAGGTTCACCACCACTAGTATAAGGTCTCCTACTTGAGCAGGGGGTTGGACTAGAAGACCTCCATGGTCCCTTCCAGCTCTCTTCAGATTGATCAATCTTGAGAGCAGTTATCGTAATATTGCTCACTTATCTTGTGTTATAAGCACACCGCTTAAAAAATATCCCTGCCTTTGGATTTGTGCATATTGTTCCTGAAGGGTGTTTTTTTTCCTCGAAAGGAGAGAGGCAGCAAATAATATTTAATTAATAAACATATTAAAAATACAAAACCTGCCAAGTTCATTTTTTTGCAATTGTCTGAGTCCCTGGCACTGATCTTTCCTCCCCCCCCTTTTTTTTTTTTTTGTCTTTTTCCTTGCTTTAAAGATGGAAGCCTCTTGCAACCCTGTCAGAGAGAGCAAATGGCAGGACGTATCAGAAGAAATAAAGGTGATGTTTAAGACAGCTGTGAAGATACTGTATGAAAAGGGGAAAATGAAACACAGTCAAGCAAACAGATATCTTTCCTCTGGTAAACATGAAATACAGGCACACAGTGCATAG
>NW_015392056.1:11943-20649 GCF_001527695.2 Protobothrops mucrosquamatus | reverse complement strand
CACAGGAATTATTTGCAGAAAATGTAAATATTGTGACGTTAAACAAACAAACAAAAATAGATCAAGAGACACTTGATATTAACAGATTTATCAAACGAGAAAGTTTCCATATATCCCGTTTAATCAGATCCAAGAATTATTCCTACTTGACATATCTAAATCTCGGCATGAGCCAGGGTATTTGAGCATGGGAACTTCATATTTCAAACTGTGTAGTATTTAAAATATACAAATAATCTCAATTTGCACAAAGAGAAAATAGCAAATTACCGGGTGCCATTTCACGGCATCACTATTAATTGTTGATTCATCTAAGCTTAGCTGCGTATTGTGCTGGTAAACCTGGAACATAATGGATATTTTTGTTCAACACGCTAATTTTCAAACTAGTGGAAGCTACTCACTCCTAGGGAAAGTTGTTCTTTCATAATTAATATGATATTTGAGAAACATAATTACATAAACAAGTTCCGATTTTGGTCTATCTATTGTGTTCATCTAGAACAGTGAATGTTTGAAGAATAGATGACGAATCTATCCCCCATCTACAAATTGCAGGTCAATTAACAACAAAACCAAACAGAACAAAACTGAACTGAACAGAAAAGGACCTTGGTGGACTTCTAGTCCAAACCCCTGCTCAACAGGGGACCTAACAGAATTGCATTAGCCACTCAAAGTTCATCTCTGATGCCATTATTATTATTATTATTTTGCGTAATGGAAGACCCTGGAAACTCTTTGGTTTTTTTTTATGATACTCCGTGTAGTAAAAAAAAAAAAAAAGGGGGAGACCTCCAATCTGCATTTTTCGTTGAGGAAAATATGAAGAAGCACACAAACCTTCAAGAAATCTGGCTGGATCAAGTTGTGCGAATAAGTTTGGAACAGTTGGTGTTCCTTGATGTCTGCAGACGAGATAGGCCATCAAAACAGGGATTCCCCGTTCTGCATGAATCATATCCCTGCTGTCAAGTTCTGATCCTTTCAGTAGAAATAATTTGTTGTAGGAATCGTTGAATTCTCTGATGAGAACTAAATGATGTACCTTCAAAAATGAATCATTGGGATTCGAGAGGAAATTTGTCTGGATTCAGAAGCTAAGCAGGATAGGGCCTGATGAGTATTTGGACAGGAGCCCTCCAAGGAAAACCAGGATAGATTAGGAAATCTAAGGAAAGCAAAAAGAACCGAAAGAACATAGAACACAGAACAGTAGAGTTGGAAGGGACCTTGGAGGTCTTCTAGTCCAACCTCCTGCTTGAGCAGGAGACCCTATAACAGAGATGGCGAACCTTTTAGAGACTGAGTGTCCAAACTGCAACCCAAAACCCACTTATGTATCATCAGGTGCTGGGTGGGCCTGGCCCATTGGGTGGGCGTGGCTGTGGTGGTAACGGCAGACTGGGTGGGACTAAAATGTTCAATCAATCAATTCCAACTTTGCAAGATCTATTATTATTATTATTATTATTATTATTATTATTATTATTATTATTATTATTATTATTATTATTATTATTATTATCATTATTTATTGAATTTATATACTGCCCTATCTCCCTTACGGGACTCAGGGCGGTGAACAGGCAATAATAAAAACCACAATAAATATACACAAATTTCTGTCTAAAATCAAATTAAATAACAGGCCTGCTCTAAAAATACCCCATACAAAACCCCCACTAAAACATAATCAAACTACGCCAGGCCGGCCGCACGGAATATATGAGCCTTCAGGGCTCGGCGAAAAAGGCGCAGGTCTGCAACTGTAGTTGAAATTGATTGATTGATTGAACCTTTTTTTTTTTGCACACGGCAGCGGAGGCCTAAAGTGAAAAGGTTTTATAAAAGCCAGCTGAAGGCCTAGGACTGGGGCGATGGCGCGTGTGCCCACAGAGAGGGCTCTGCGTGCCACCTGTGGCACCCGTGCCATAGGTTCGCCACCATGGTCCTATACCATTTCAGATAAATGGTTGTCCAGTTTCTTCTTAAAGGCCTCCAGTGATGGAGCACCCACCACTTCTGAAGACAAGCTGTTCCATTGGCTGAAGACAATGAAGACAATGGCAAACCACTTCCATATGATTGATAAAACCACATGGCCATTAGGCTCAAAGGAGATTTTAATATTACCTTATAGCTCAACGGATTCCTGGCTTTCTCCCCCAATTTGTGGACTGACAAATGGAAGGTGCGTCATGTTACTGGATTTACTCATCAACAGTTTGAAAACGTCCCACTCTTCCCAATTTCTCCTATAGAGAGAGAGAGCAACAAGAAACTGAAGTAGCTATTGTGCATCCCTGGCCCAGACTGAGCATCTGGAGCAGGAAGATGACAAACGACATCTTAAGGGTGGTGTGTGATGGTGACAAGACTGGAGGAGAAGAAGGAGAAAAAGACTCCTGTTTTTAATTTCTGGGCAGATTTGGGGAAGAGAGGAAGGAAGAGCACTCAAATTTTTTTCTCAAAAACAATTGTGAAAAACTTTGAATGAACTGTGGTATTCTTTCATTTGTTTTTTTTTTATCATTATTTTTGTTGATCAGTAATGGCGGTTAATTTCAAAATTAGGGAAATTCACATTGATTCGTGCCTGCCATCGTGATGTCTTGGTAAGAGACCAACCTTCTCCATTTATCCAGACTTAGAACTAGCTGCCTGGACGATTATGGTACTTGACATCACTGGATTCACCACACCTAATAGCTGTGAACTCATAACACTTATGCTTATAGATATAGCACTGGTTGTATCACGAGTCATCGCCAGCTTTGAGCGAATGACTTCAAAATCAAGATCATGGCTTTAATCGAAATGCAGAATCTGACATACAACTCAAAAAGAAAAGACTTATATCGAGCCTCAAATACTAGGAATCTTCCTTCCTTCCTTCCTTCCTTCCTTCCTTCCTTCTTTCCTTCCTTCCTTCCTTCCTTCCTTCCTTCCTTCCTTCCTTCCTTCCTTCCTTCCTTCCTTTCCTTCCCTCCCTCCTTTCCTTCCTGCCTCCTTCCTCTCCCTCTCACCTTTATAATTTCCTTCCTTCCCTCCCTCCCTTTCCCTCCCTCCCTTCCTGCCTCCCTCCCTCCTCCTCTCCCTCCCACCTTTACAATTTCCTTCCTTCCCTCACTCTCTCCCCTTCCCTCCCTCCCTCCCTCCTTCTCTTCCTGCCTCCCTGCCTCCCTCCTCCCCTCTCTCCCTCCTTTATAATTTCCTTCCTTCCTTTCTTCCTTCCCTCTCCCCTTCCCGCCCTCCTTTACTTCCTGCCTCCCTCCCTCCTCCCACCTTTATAATTTCCTTTCTTCCTCCCTTCCTTCCCTCCCTCCCTCCCTTCCTCCCTTCCCCCTATTTACAAAATCTTACAGGCTTTTCATCTTAAGATGCCAATACATTTTCTTCCCAACGATAACCATCATCCTCATCCATCATCCATCATCATCGTCGTCATCATCTCATCACCATAGGAAAAATCCTCTGCAGCGATGCCCACAGATGCCGAGCCTTCCACCCGAGCATGGTTGTCATTTTGACAGCTGCATTATGTTCTGAGAAACACGTGTGTTCTTTGGCCACGGAGGTGAGCAGTGAGCTATTATTCTGTGACAACGCTACTGATAGGTGAGCGCAGGAGAAAATAAAGAGGGATGCTTCTTTTGTGCATGTACGTACAGGACAGTTAGGCAAGATATGCCAGAGTAGCCTCCGCTTGGCTGCCCAACCAGTTCAACAGCAATATTTTCTCTCTCCCATTCTGCTCCTGCCATTCACAGCAGGGTAAAATTTAGATTTAGATACACCCGGCCAGCCTCTTTTTCATCCAGTTCATGTGGGCAAGGTAACAGATTGCAATATATTTATATATGACTAAAATAGGTCATCGTGACCTTTAACAGAAGGAAACTGTGCATTGTAGGATAATACTTTTTGAACGAATGGACCTCAGATGGGCCGACTGGCAGAATGTATTCAAAATAACCACATAGCTGAGTTGGAAGGGATCTTACAATAATAATAATAATAGAGTTGGAAGGGACCTTGGAGTTCATCTAGTCCAACTCCCTGTGCAGGCAGGAAACCCTAGACTATTTCGGACAAATAGCTGTCCAGTCTCTGCTTAAAAACTTCCAGTGTTGGGGCATTCACCGCTTCTGGAGGCAGGTTGTTCCACTGGTTAATTGTTCTCACTGTCAGGAAGTTTCTCATTAGTTCTAGGTTGCTTCTCTCCTTGATTAGTTTCCATCTGTTGCTTCTTGTCCTGTCTTCAGGCGCTTTGGAGAAGAGCTTGATTCCCTGTTCTTTGTGGGCAACCCCTGAGATATTGGAAGACTGCTATCATGTCCCCCCTCGTCCTTCTCTTCATTAAACTAGACATACCCAATTCCAGCAACCGTTCCTTATATGTTTTATCCTCCAGTCCCCTAATCATCTTTGTTGCTCTTCTCTGCGCTCTTTCTAGAATATAGAAGTCCTTGGAAGTCCTCTAGTCCAATCCCTTACTCAAGCAGGAGATCCTACACCAGGGGTCTTCAAACCTGGCCCTTTTATGACTTGTGGACTTCAACTCCCAGAATTCCTCAGCCAGCATGCCTGGCTGAGGAATTCTGGGAGTTGAAGTCCACAAGTCATAAAAGGGCCAAGTTTGAAGACCCCTGCCCTACATCATTTCAGACAAATGGCTGTCCAGTCTCCTCTTGGAAACCTCCAGTGTTGGAGTACCCACAGCTTCTGGAGGCAGGTTGTTCCACTGATTAATTGTTCTCACTGTTGGGAAATTTCTCCTTAGTTCCAGGTTGCTTCTCTCCTTGATTAGTCTCCATCTGTTGCTTCTTGTCCTGCCTTCAGGCGCTTTGGAGAAGAGCTTGACTCCCTCTTCTTTGTGGGCAACCCCTGAGATATTGGAGACTGCTATCAGGTCACCTCTATTCCTTCTTTTCATTAAACTGGACAAACCCAATTCCTGCCACCATTCTTTGCATGTTTTAGGACCTATGACTCTTGAAGGAAGGAAATTTGGGGAACTTGTGGCTGCTTCAGGGCACTGGATGTTACTGCGCTTCTGCTGCTGTTATCTGATCTTCATTCCCAACATTTCCCAGCTACTCTCACAATGCTTCACTACCTCCCCAACCCAGCAGTAGCCACTTTCTTGCTTGCTGGGAGGGAAGAGGCAAAGATAGCAATAGTACTTAGACTTATATACCATTCCATAGAGCTTTACAGCCCTCTCTAAGCAGTTTACAAGTCAGCATCTTGCCCCCAACAATCTGGGTCCTCATTTTACTGACCTCAGAAGGATAGAAGGCTGAGTGAAATGTGAGCTGGTGAGGATCGAACTCTTGGCAGTGAGCTTAATCAGCCTGCAATACTGCATTCTAACCATGGCTCTTTTCAATGCTCCTTGCTAGATTCCCACAAGGAATGTCAATGGGGAAGCCAACAGAAAGTCAGAATTCTCCTCCATCCAACTGTTGTTTTGCCTATCCACGGGTCATCCCGTTTCTCTATTTAGTTAAGGAAATATTTCTGAAATGATAACCCAACAGGAGACGGGTTGCCTAGTTACAGTAAATGTATTGATGTGAGCTGTATATATCAGCAATATACAGTGATATAACGGAAAGTCTTTGAAGCAAAACCTTTTTTTGTTATATACCCGTGCTTTTTGTCTTTAAATCAAGACAGCTTACATACTAAATGGTGTCGGCCATTTTAGATCCATCCTACCTGCCCTTCGTGGTCTGTAAATGACCTTCCGGATGCTAGTTTTATTTATTGGTTTAATTAATTTAAATTTATTACAGCTGCCCAACCCAATGGACTTTTAGCCTGCTGTACAGTGAAGAAATTCATCAGAAGACATTGTCACCTGACAATCCAGTAGTGACCTTACATTGTTTCATTTAGAATTAAAAAGTGACCTTCAAGTCAATCGGAATCCCCCAACGTTGGGAAGAAGGGGATGTTTGCTAAATTCTGAAACGATTGGCCCTCTCCAGTATCAACGATGGATTATTTGTCCCAGAATGTCCATGTGTAAGATGCACAATTGTGACTTGTAAATAATGTCTGACAGAGAGTAGCATGACGTCGTCCTAACATGTCCATCCTACAAAGTCCTAGTGATTGTGAAGGTCATCAGCTTGAGAAATGAGTGTTATATCCACACTTTTCAGTCACTCTCTTGTTGAATGAAAGTTGCAAAGGTTTGAGGTGCCATCATATCGAGCATAGAATATCAGAGTGGGAAGGGACCTTGGAGATCTTCTAGTCCAGTGATGGCGAAACTTTTAGAGACTGAATGCCCAAACTGCAACCCAAAACCCACTTATTTATCGCCGGGTGCCAGGTGGGCATGGCCCACTGGATGGGCATGGCTGTGGTGGTCATGTCAGATTGGGTAGATGTGGCCAAGGTGGGTGTGATCACCTCAATGTTGCTCATGGGGAGAGATGCCTGTGGGGGCCGGGCAGGGTTGGGAGAGATCCAGGGAGTCTCTGGCAGGTGGGGCAGTGGGCAGGAGGCTCATCCTGCAGGTAGAGGCGGGGCAAGGCGAGGCAGGGCGGGGGTGCCATTGTCACAGGGCAAGGTGAGGCAGAGGCTGGGTTGGCTGCTGCCTGACACCATCGGCCCTCACACACAGAGGCCAGCGAGCGCATGGGTGCTGGGATGCATCCAGCCACGTGGGACCTCGGCGAGTTAGCGGGCGGCTGGTTGAAGAGGGACGGTTACCATCTCTGGGGCATGGTACGTATGCCCACAGAGAGGGCTCTGAGTGCCGCCTCTGGCACGCGTGGCATAGGTTTGCCACCACTGGTCTAGTCCAACCCTCTGCTCAAGCAGGAGACCCTACACCCCATTTCAATCCGTTTGCAATCCATTCTGCCTGCATGGGAATTTGAAGTCCAACTCGCCTGCCATAGGTTTTGGAATTTCAAACACTCCCCCAAATGGAAAAGGTTGGTAGCCCAATCCACCTGCATGGGGTTGTGTAGTCCACCCTGCCAGGATGAGTTTTGCACTGTACCCCACCTAGATAGGATTTGTAACCCATCCTGCCAGGATGGGATTCTGTAGCCCACAATCCCCGGGTGGGGTTTGTACTCCATTCTGTCTGTCTGGGAATTTGTAGTCTCCACCTGCATCAGTTTTGTAGTCCACCCCTCCTGGAAGGGCTTTGAAGCCCAACCATGCCGGGATGGGGTTTTGTAGTCCAATCCCGCCTGGATGGCATATGTAGCCCAACCCGCCTGCATGGGCTTTAAATTGGATGGAGAGGGTTTTATTCCTCTTTCACGCAAAGGCTGATTTTACAAAACACCCTAAGCCAAAAGTAATGAAACCATGCTTCTGAACAGCTCACATTATATGAATGGAGCCAGTTAATTTGCTGTAGAGATGGCATCGATCCCAAACTTACTTACTAGCTAATAAGCTGTAGATGACAATACCTAAAATCTAGAATTGTGAGTACAGGATGTTGTGGTGGTGCAGTGGTTAGAGGGCAGTACTGCAGGCAACTTCTGCAGACTGCTGGCTGCCAGCAGTTTGGCAGTTTGATTCTCACCAGCTCAAGGTTGACTCAGCCTTCCATCCTTCTGAGGTCGGTAAAATGAGGACCCGGATTGTTGGAGGGCAGGATGCTGACTTGTAAACTGCTTAGAGAGGGCTGTAAAGCATTGTGAAGTGGTATAGAAGTTTAAGTGCTATTGTTAGTGCTCTACTTTTTCTCCTTCCTTCCTTCCTTCCTTCCTTTCTTGTGGTTAGAATGCAGTATAAAATGCATTGTATAATCTCATGCTCTATCTTTTCTCCTTCCTTCCTTCCTTCCTTCCTTCCTTCCTTCCCTCCCAGTGGTTAGAATGCAGTATTGTAGGCAAACTCTGCCCACTGCCAGGAGTTCGATCCTGACCGGCTCAAAGTTGACTCAGCCTTCCATCCTTCTGAGGTCAGTAAAATGAGGACCCAGATTGTTGGAGGGCAGGATGCTGACTTGTAAACTGCTTAGAGAGGGCTGTAAAGCATTGTGAAGTGGTATAGAAGTTTAAGTGCTATTGTTAGTGCTCTACCTTTTCTCCTTCCTTCCTTCCTTCCTTCCTTCCTTCCTTCCTTCCTTCCTTCCTTCCTTCCTTCCTTCCTTCCTTCCTTCCTTCCTTCCTTCCTTCCTTCCTTCCTTCCTTCCTTCCCAGTGGTTAGAATGCAGTATTGTAGGCAAACTCTGCCCACTGCCAGGAGTTTGATCCTGACCGGCTCAAAGTTGACTCAGCCATCCTTCTGAGGTCAGTAAAATGAGGACCCAGATTGTTGGGGGGGGGGAAACAGACTGACTCTGTAAACCACTTAGAGAGGGCTATAAAGCACTGTGAAGTGGCATATATGCTATTGCTATTGGTATTGCTAGTCCTCGACTTACAACAGTTCTTTTAGTGACTGCTAAAAGATACATCAACACTGAGAAAAGGGACTTATGACCGTTCCTCCCACTTACGACCACTACAGCCTCCCCATGGTCACGGGATCAAAATTCAGATGCTTGGCCTCTGACTCACATTTACGACAGGTCATGCGATAACAAGGTCATGTGATCCCCTTTTTGTGACCTTCTGTCAGGCAAAATCCATGGGGAAGCCAGATTCACTTAACAACCGGGTTGTTAACTTATCAACTGCAGTGATTCACTTAAACAACCGTGGCGAGAAAGATTGT
>NW_015392056.1:0-11174 GCF_001527695.2 Protobothrops mucrosquamatus | reverse complement strand
TGCTGTCCAACAGTTCACTGATGGTGGCCCTTTAGTTCGTTGTTGAGTGCAATTATAGCTCTGGGATAAAAACTATTCAGAAAACGTGTGGTCCGAGTTTTAATTATTCTGTATCTTCTGCCAGAAGGCAACAGTCCAAAAAGATTGTAAGCAGGATGGGAAGAGTCTCTGAGAATGTTATGCAACTTCCTCAAACAACAAGATTCGAAGATGTTATCCAGGGCTGGTAGTTGGAGTCCAATAATATTCTGGGCAGTTTTAATAATCCTCTGTAGAGCTTTTTTATCTGCTTTCCCAGCTATTTTTTTTAATGTCCTGGCCATGTAGTGCTTTGTCTTCCCATGCCTCTATTCTGTTCCTCATTTGGTCTTTCTTGTAGGCCAGTTATTATTATTATTATTATTATTATTATTATTGATTATTATTATTATTATTATTATTATTATTATTATTATTATTATTATTATTATTATTATTATTATTATTATTATTATTATTATTATTATTATTATTATTATTATTATTATTATTATTAATCATCGCACAATTAGCCAGATGTTGAGACTGGATTTGGCATTTTGTCTACCTATCGAGTCCTTACCCAGGACCTGGGATAGGCAGAAGTGGATGTTTGATGGTATTACAGATATCGTCGTAGGATGGAAGCAGTTCCTAGTAAGGCTGCCTTTTGCCATTGACTAATAACGAATTTGTCAATGCCAACGGTGTTCAAGTGGTGCTCCAGTTGTTTTGGGATTGCACCCAAGGCGCCTATTACTATTGGTACTACCTTTGCTTGCTTTTGCCACAGTCTGTCTGTCTGTCTGTCTGTCTGTCTGTCTGTCTTCTTCTTCTTCTTCTTCTTCTTCTTCTTCTTTTCTTTTTCTCCTCCTCCTCCTCCTCCTCCTCCTCCTCTTCTTCTTCTTCTTCTTCTTCTTCTTCTTCTTCTTCTTCTTCTTCTTCTTCTTCTTCTTCTTCTTCTTCTTCTTCTTCTTCTTCTTCTTCTTCTTCTTCTTCTTCTTCTTCTTCTTCTTCTTATTCTTATTCTTACTATTACTATTACTATTACTATTACTATTACTATTACTATTACTATTATTATTGCCAAAGGAGTCCTTCTTCTCTTAAGATAGAAAGTTCCCAGGTTAGGAAGGAAGAATCCAATTTCAGCTCAGGTTAACTGAGCAATTTAAGAAGGTCAACGATGCAACTCGTTTTAGCTGAGGTTAGGAAACCTGGCACCAGCAGACTCCAAATAAGACAGCTAGGGAAATAGAATTGCTCTCTAGCTGGTTGGGGACATACGTCTTGCCAATAACGTGCCTCGTAATTTGACAAAGCTGAACAGGAAGGAAGCTGAGAAAGATGCTTGCAAAGGGCAAGGCTTCTCAAAGACGTAACTGAAATTACTAAGACGCCCAAGTCAAACAGCAGAGACTTCGACTAGAAAAAAAAGGGGCAAAGATGAGGTGAGATCAATGGAAGTGCGTTTCAAGCTGGAAACTGCTCTAAAGAAACAGTCCGCGCGAAAGAAAATAACTGCACTGCCATTCTAGGTTAGAGAGCAACCAGGCTAGAGGATAAAATGGCATTTGTGTGTCCTTTGTGCATGTAGAATGCATATGTACATGCATCTGCATGCACTCATAAGTATGTAGATGGATATGTATGTAGATGCACAATATAAAAAAAGATGTTGAGACTCTGGAAAGAAGAGCAAAGAAGAGCAACAAAGATGATCAGGGGACTGGAGGCTAAAACAGATGAAGAACGGTTGCAGGAATTGGGTATGTCTAGTTTAATGAAAAGAAGGACCAGGGGTGACATGATAGCAGTCTTCCAATATTTGAGGAGCTGCTACAAAGAAGAAACTAATCAAGGAGAGAAGCAACCGAAAACTAAGGATAAATTTCCTGACAGTCAGAACAATTAATCAGTGGAACAACCTGCCTCCAGAAGCTGTGAATGCTCCAACATTGGAAGTCTTGAAGAAGAGATTGGACAACCATTTGTCTGAAATGGTATAGGGTTTCTTGCCTAAGCATGGGGTTGGACTAGAAGACCTCCAAGGTCCCTTCCAACTCTTCTGTTAAACCTGTTGAACTTCTCTTTTGGGATGGGCAAAATAGAGAATAGAGAATAGAGAATCCTATCAAAACACAGAAGAAAAACATAATCCCTCTTGTTACGGACTCAAGGGAATGGCTAAGACACCTAATGTGACCAAATTAAAATAAATTAAAAGATTCAGCTTTTTTTTTTCTTTACTGCAAGGGGCAGTAAAGACAGATTCAAAGGTGGAAGGTACAGAAAAAAATATCGGTTTGGGCCGATTTTTTTTTTTTTTAAATGAGTTTACTTGGGAGTTGAGGAGTATATACATTATTATTGTGCTTCTTATTGTTTTATTCCTGAATCTATGTACCAAGAGAGCTGCCTCAGCCATTTTTTTTGCAACCCAAAATACATGCACAGAAATGGTGGCATTTAAGAAAAACAAATATGCACAAAAGTCCTTACATTAGAGGGGAAAAAAAAAACAGGTTTTTCCAGCATAGTGCGTTAGAGAGAAAAAAAAATGACTTCTAAAATCTGTGCACGATATGAAAAAAAATGTTGTTGTTGTTTTAAAAATCATATACTTGCACAAATCTGCTGAAGTACATACATTTTGTTCCTCTTCCCCTGTCCCCCGTTTGCAAAGTAATGCAAATTTGGCTAACTGGAAATTGAAAGAACAGGGGACTCCCCGCAAATATATTTATCATTGCTAACCCATCCCCTCTTCCTGATTTGTAAAATGTCTTGGTGGTCTAAAACAAATGTATATTGCAGGTTTCATCAGTCAGAACTAAATACAATTCACAAAATTAAGCGTCACACTGTAGACAAGATGTTGGATGACAAATCGTCCATAAATCAAGCGCCTGAAGGCAGGACAAGAAGCAACGGGTGGAAACTAATCAAGGAGAGAAGCAACCTAGAACTAAGGAGAAACTTCCTGACAGTGAGAACAATTAACCAGTGGAACAACCTGCCTCCAGAAGCGGTGAATGCGCCAACACTGCAGATTTCTAAGAAGAGACTGGACAGCCATTTGTCCGAAATGATATAGGGTTTCCTGCCTGAGCAGGGGGTTGGACTAGATGACCTTCAAGGTCCCTTCCAACTTTACTATTATTATTATTATTATTATTATTATTATTATTATTATTATTATTATTATTATTATTATTATTATTATTATTATATTGCCCAAGTATTAGATAGCTGGGATGAAACTGCAAAGCACATTCTCCACAAGGATGCAGAGGTATCGGGAAAAAATAATCAGCGGCTATTATTATCCTTCTATAAAATTAAAGAGTATGTGCCTGTTCTGAAATGGACAGTAATTGGAATAAAAAGCAGCTATTTTTTTTTTTAAAAAAAGTGTCATTAAAACCTTTTGAAGCTGCCTCTTAATGAGTATCTGTATAGCAGTCACTAACTTTCATTGCTATCGTGTTAGCTTTTAAGACCAAAGCATATTTTAAGGTTCAGAGGAACCGAAGCATTTAAAGGAAACTGTTTCAAGTATTCTCAGCCAGGAACTCTTACAATATGGGGGAAAAAGAAAGACCAATATTGCACATTAATTGAAAATAAAATTTACTGTAGGAACACCTCAGGATCCTTAAAAAAAAAAAACATCCTACTTACCTCTAATTGTACTGATAGAGCAAGGCTTAAGAAATGATATTTTGGAGATCAAACGAGGTAAAACTCTTTCCAAAGTTCATCTTGATTGAAAAGTTCTGGCTTGCTCGGATGTTTGGTATCTTCTGGAGCAACTGAACATTAAAGAGGAATTTAATTCAGAGCATTTTGTTGTTGTTGTTGAATGAAAGATCCAGATGAAATTGGTGAAAAGCGAGCGAATTCGGGAACATCTGTAAAGGGAAGAGAGTCCCAAAAGTTGATCGTGAGGTTGAAGCCCCACTATGTTTAAAACAGGGGTCTTCAAACTTGGCCCTTTTATGACTTGTGGACTTCAACTCCCAGAATTCCTCAGCCACCCATGTATTAAATAAAACACTTAAAATGTGTTCCCTTAAATAGGATTTCTTAGGCTCTTTTCAAACAGTTGAAATGGTTGGGATCTAAGTGTTAGCTCTTGACCGTTTAGAGCAGGGCTTTTCAACCTTTTCACCCATTGTACCACTTTTAGGATATGGCAATATCCGAGTACCACCAGTCGCCTAGCAAGGTGTCAAAAACTTGATGACCCCCTCCCCCCCAAAAAGGAAAAAAGTGATAAAGTACAGGTAGTCCTCAACTTACAACAGTTCACTTAGTGACTGTTTGAAGTTACAATGGCACTGAAAAAAGTGCCCCCCAAGGCACAGCCAAGCAAGACACCTGCCTGCTCACCCGGCCGCGCTCTTCCTCCTATCCGAGGTTTTCATTGTTGTGAGCATTTGTGTTGAGGATTGGCAGCGGGGGTGGAGGTGTGCTTGGTTTTTATTCCCCTGCTGGGTGGTTGCTGCAGGTTTTGGTCACACTGGGACCCTGGGACACTGTGACCGTCATAAATATGAATCAGTTGCCAAGCATCTGAATGTAAATCACAAGACCCTGGAGATACTGCAAAATTCCAGCTGATCGGCGCTTCTTCTGGGCTCAGCAGAAGCACCAGGATCAGCGCTGAGCTCCAGCTGGAGCCTGGCACTGATCCTGGCACTTCCACTGAGCCCTAACAGCCATGCAGCTCCAGCCATCTCGCGCTCTGGCTTGTGCGGTGCTGCCACCGGTTCAGCTCATTCTCCTCCCCCACTACCACTTTTCTAGGATGGTCGCGTACCACCTGCCAGGTGCCAATGTACCACAGGTGGTACCCGTACCACTGGTTGAAAAGCCTTGGTTTAGAGCAGAGGTCCCCAACCTTTTGGGGACCAGGGACCGGTTTCGTGGAGAGAGGTTTTTCTGCGGACCAGAGGGGGTGTGGTTTTGTGTGCTGCCTGCATCCCGTGGATGGGACTTTGCTTGTTTGTGTGGACCGGTTGCTGGCATGCCGTGGCCCAATACTGGTCCACAGACTGGCAGTTGGGGACCCTTGATTTAGATCAGGGATCTCCAAACCTGGCAACTTTAAGGCTTGTGGACTTCAACTTCCAGAATTCCTCAGCCAGATGGAATTCTGGGAGTTGAAGTCCACACGTCTTAAAGTTGCCACGTTCGAAGACCTCTGATTTAGAGTCTCATAAGAAGTACTTTTGTTGCGTTGTGCCAGATTGGGACAAGCATACAGGCAATTTTCTGGAACAAGCCAATTCATTTGGTACATGAAAGGATCATCCTGAAGCTGGCTTAAGATACAGGCTTAAAATACAGGAGGATTTGGACAGACTTGAACACTGGGCGCTATCTAACAAAATGAAATTCAATGGTGAAAAAAAGTAAGGTTCTACATTTAGGCAAAAAAGCCCAAATGTACAGGTATAGTATAGGAGGTACCTTGCTCAATAGTAGTAACTGTGAGAGGGATCTCGGAGTCCTAGTGGACAATCACTTAAATATAAGCCAGCCGTGTGCTGCAGCTGCCAAAAAAGCCAACACAGTGCTAGGCTGCATTAACAGAGGGAGAGAATCAAGATCACGTGAAGTGTTAATACCGCTTTACAAGGCCTTGGTAAGGCCACACTTGGAATACTGCATCCAGTTTTGGTCACCACGATGTAAAAAAGATGTTGAGACTCTAGAAAGAGTACAGAGAAAAGCAACAAAGATGATTAGGAGACTGGAGGCTAAAACATATAAGGAACGGCTGCTGGAATTGGGTAGGTCTAGTTTAATGAAGAGAAGGACGAGGGGGGACATGATAGCAGTGTTCCAGTATCTCAGGGGCTGCCACAAAGAAGAGGGAGTCAAGCTATTCTCCAAAGCATCTGAACGGAGGACAAGAAGCAACGGATGGAAACTAACCAAAGAGAGAAGCAACCTAGAACTAAGGAGAAACTTCCTGACAGTTAGAACAATTAACCAGTGGAACAACCTGCCTCCAGAAGCGGTGAATGCTCCAACACTGGAGGTTTTTAAGAAGAGACTGGACAGCCATTTCTCCGAAATGGTATAGGGTTTCCTGCCTGAGCAGGGGGTTGGACTTGATGACCTCCAAGGTCCCTTCCAACTTTTTATTTTTATTTTTATTTTATTTTATTATTATTATTATTATTATTATTATTATTATTATTATTATTATTATTATTATTATTATTATTATTATTATTATTATTATTATTATTATTATTATTATTATTATTATTGTTGTTGTTGTTGTTGTTGTTCTTGTTGTTGTTGTTATTATTATGCCTTTTTTCTCTTTCTTTCAAAGTCTACCCTTTCTTCCACTCTGCAAAAGACTACAATTTTACCATAGGTCATATCTAAAGAAGCAGTACACCACATACATTGAATATTTTTCCAGCCGCTTCAGAAAAATTGGATGCATCGATTCTGTAATGAATGATCCGATCTATTTGTCGAATTTGCTTTTTTGATAAAACAAAAACAAACAAACAAAATACTCTTTCTGCCTATGGCCAATGAGGTGAAATAACAATAATGAGAATTCATAACATGTAGGAAACATGCAAAGCCTAAAAGGAAGGGAAAAATTATTGCCGAACTAAGTGTGAAGGGAAAGACTGGGTTCCTATTAAAAGTGCGCTCATTTGCTGTCACAAAAAAAATGTGCCTGCACATAATTAGTTAGTGACACGTGTTAATGTTTGTACGGGGTTGTTTTATGTCCGTAATTAATTTTTACATACATTCTTATTACATTATTAAAGGCATTAAAATAAGCTAATAATTTACTTCGGGTAAAATATCAGCTGCGACGTGCAATGTAATTGCTCCAAAGCACACTCAAAACAAGCCCATCAAAGTCTATTGTTCCTCAAGAGATAACTTGTGTGGGATTGGGATTGCTAAACAGATGCTTCTTTTTTTATTCAATATATATATTGCTTTGGATAATAAGACGATTCAATTTCCCACCTCGCCCCCATCTTATTTCCACAAATGCGTGTGATAAAAGCACACTGTTAATGAACTTTACTCATTTCTAAATGAAACACATAAGTCTCCATTGCAGAAAATTCTCAGAGCAATGGACAATCTAAATATCTCTGTAAAGGTTGCCTTGGCTCTAAACTAATAAAGTCTACATTAATTAACATTAATTATGCTTTCATATGTTCCTCTAGGTCAGGGGTAGGCAACCGTGGCTCTTTTATGACTCGTGGACTTCAGCTCCCAGAATTCCTGAGCCAGCATGGCTCAGCTTGGAAACCTCTCCCTTTCCCCTCAGCATGGCTGGCTCAGGAATTCTGGGAGTTGAAGTCCACGAGTCATAAAAGAGCCCAGGTTGCCTACCCCTGCTCTAAACTAATAAAGTCTACATTAATTAACATTAATTATGCTTTCATATGTTCCTCTAGGTCAGGGGTAGGCAACCGCGGCTCTTTTATGACTCTGGACTTCCAACTCCCAGAATTCCTGAGCCAGCATGGCCCAACTTGGAAACCTCTCCCTTTCTCCTCAGCATGGCTGGCTCAGGAATTCTGGGAGTTGAAGTCCACAAGTCATAAAAGAGCCAAGTCTCCTGCTCAAGCAGGGGGTTGGAATAGAAGACCTCCAAAGTCCCTTCCAACTTTATTATTCTATGTTCTAATTAACTGCTTTCTCTTTCCATTCCCAAGTTCCTTCACTTTAAATAGCCACCATATACATATACATAACTATCCTAAACTGAGATGTCTAGGATTCTTACCTCCATATTCACCGTAATATTACCTCATCCTGGAGTCAATTCATCACTCAATGCTTGGAAAGCTCTTTTTAAGCTTTCACTGTTGTTGTTTTTCCCCCTCAAGGCTTTTATTTTTTCTTTTTAAAAAAAGCCACCTCTTGTCTTTTTTAAAAATTTCCTTTGCTTCCAGCAAAAAATAAAGTGAATTTTAAGCCTATCGTACTTTGAATACTCCAGCATTAAAGTGTAGAGAAACAAGGAGAGGACAATTTCTTTCACTTCCTGCATTATAGCTCCCCAGCTGAAGCCCAGTGAATTAAGAATTTTTAAAGGCACATCACATCTGTCTTCCCCAAGTATTCAGGAGGATTAACAGACAGAAAAGAAATATGAGAAGATATGTTTGCTTGGCAGCAAACTTTTGTGACCTACAACAACAACAACAAGGACTTACTTTCTAAGAAATTTACAGATTACAGTAACTGATTTTTGGCTGAGGTGCTCTCTGAACTTGCTTGTTTTCTTCCAGACGTTTCATTACCCAACTAGGTAACATCATCAGGGCTAGTAAGGAATGGTGTTTGCTGTCAGTTTATATTCTGGTGTCTTGCCTGTCTGGACTCTTTAGTTGGGCTCTTTATTAAGGGCTCTTTGGCAGTTTCTTGATTGGGTTATTGCTTACTTGACTGCTGGTCTGAAGTTGACCTTGGAGTTAATCTACGCCCTTTTATGACTTGTGGACTTCAACTCCCAGAATTCCTCAGCCAGGCATGCTGGCTGAGGAATTCTGGGAATTGAAGTCCGCAAGTCATGAAGGAGCCATAGTTCCCCCACGCTGGCTGAGGAATTCTGGGAGTTGAAGTCCGCAAGTCATGAAGGGGCCATAGTTCCCCCACGCTGGCTGAGGAATTCTGGGAGTTGAAGTCCACAAGTCATAAAAGGGCCAAGTTTGAAGACCCCTGATCTACACTGATCTGAGTGCCGATTACTGGTGGAGAAGTGCTGGAGTCTTTTTCTCTTTGGGGCTGGTTGATTGTCTTATTTTCAGGGAAACACGGCAACAGTGCATTGTAGCTTTTTGCCATTTTGGACCTGTGAACCGCCATGTTAGAGAGGTCAAAAGGTCCAGATGGCATTCATGACTATACAATCATTGCATAATCAATCAATTGTGGACTCAGTTGTGGATCTATCTCTATTGTTTGCCGTATTTTCAGTTCCCTGCTGCCACCAAATCAACCAGTTAGGAAGCACGTTACATTGATAAGAGACTATTTTGTGTGGAAATCCTTAGAAATGTCTCAACTTCTGCTAAAAATTCTTACGTAGGGATAGCGATTTTATGGAGTTTGCAAGAATATAATTTATTATTTCTGCTGTGCTCTTGGGCAAGTGGATAACACATTATGGAATATATTAATGATACCATTAATTGGATATGTCTAGTTTAATGAAGAGAAGGATGAGGGGGGACATGATAGCAGTGTTCCAATATCTCAGGGGCTGCCACAAAGAAGAGGGAGTCAAGCTATTTTCCAAAGTGCCTGAAGGCATGACAAGAAGCAATGGGTGGAAACTAACTAAGAGAGAAGCAACCTAGAACTAAGGAGAAACTTCCTGACAGTGAGAACAATTAATCAGTGGAACAACCTGCCTCCAGAAGCGGTGAATGCTCCAACAGTGGAAGTTTTTAAGAAGAGACTGGACAGCCATTTGTCTGAAATGGTATAGGGTTTCCTGCCTGAGCAGGGGGTTGGACTAGATGACCTTCAAGGTCCCTTCCAACTTTACTATTATTATTATTATTATTATTATTATTATTATTATTATTATTATTATTATTATTATTATTATTATTATTATTATTATTTACCATATAATGTAATCAACAGAGTAATTTAGCAATGCAGTCCCCAATGCTCATGGGGAATTGCCGCCAGGGAAAAATGTATATACAACTGCAGCTTCGGTGCATAACTTAAAAAAGAAAGGAAGAAAAAAAACTGCAGCATTTTTAATTCTTTTGTACTTAATTCTTTTGTTTTATTTTGGGTTATTTCATTGATTTGTTTTTCTCTTGTTTGATGTTTGAAGTCCTGGCTGCGCCGTAAACTTCATTGTCTTTGTACTTAAAAAAAAATACCACCATATAAAAGAAATTACCATTAGGGCTGAATTCCAGCTACTTACAATGTGCTAAGTTGTAGTTTTATTTGGAATCAATTAAGTGATTTCCCCCCCAAATTAGATAAATGGTGGGTTAATTTTGATCCAATTACAAGCCACAATCAAACACAGAATGAACATCTGTTACGGGTTTCTTTTCTCTAGCTTCCTTCACTCAGGATACAACAGCCTGAGCATCTGTCTTATTTTAAGTCCTCTTCGTTAGTTCATGCTTTACTCATAGTAGAAAAAAATATGGGCACAATTTCACATCAGCTATTCTTCTTTTCCCAAAAACTTTGAACATCCTAATTTTTTTTCTTTGTCTTTCCAAACTACAATGTATGCAATTAGTTTTGTAGTCTGTGTTGAAGTAGTTTTTATCTCATTATTTGTTTCTGTATCCATATAAAGAGGAGTGACTCATTTCTATAAGTGACTCATTCTTAGTAATAGGCCCTCTTTTGCATACATATTCAGGTCTTAATTTGGGCTAAATTGCCATGGGTTTCTAATCTCTGACCTCTTATCCTGTCGGTGCTAATGAAAATTGCAAGCAAGATTTGAGTTTTCTGAAGTTCTGTTCTAAAATCACATATTATTTTATCAAGAGTTGCAAACATATTAGAGAAGAGTTTGGGCAAATGTAAGAGTAGGAATAAGCAGAAAGGCAGAGAAAGCATGAATAAATTTTTAAAAGATTAAAAGATATTTTTAAATAATAATAATAATAATAATAATAATAATAATAATAATAATAATAATAATAATAATAATAATAATAATAATAATAATAATAATAATAAAGTTGGAAGGGACCTTGGAGGTCATCGAATCCAACCCCCTGCTCAGGCAGGAAACCCTATACCATTTCGGACAAATGGCTGTCCAGTCTCTTCTTAAAAACTTCCAGTGTTGGAGCATTCACCGCTTCTGGAGGCAGGTTGTTCCACTGGTTAATTGTTCTAACTGTCAGGAAGCTTCTCCTTAGTTCTAGGTTGCTTCTCTCCTTGATCAGTTTCCATCCGTTGCTTCTCGTCCTGCCTTCAGGCGCCTTGGAGAATAGCTTGACTCCTTCTTAATAATGCCTAATACTGGCTGCTCAAGAACAAGCACTACAAACTAATGCTATGAAAACGACGATACAAAAATCCACTGGCAATCCAAATTGCCGACTTTGCAATGACAAAGTTGAAACTGTTTCACACCTAAT
>NW_015392055.1:18195-23574 GCF_001527695.2 Protobothrops mucrosquamatus | reverse complement strand
TTATAGTATGAGAATCAATGGAGCAAATGAATCAGTTACATATATAAATAAAATCAGAGGAATTTACTATCTGATCAATTTTGCACTGAAACAAAGTAATATTTGACAGAGTTGAATAGAGGAAGTAGAGTAGAGAGTAGGGGTAGAGTGGAATGGAGTGGAGTGGAGTGGAGTGGAGTGGAGTGGAGTGGAGTGGAGTAGAGTAGAGTAGAGTAGAGTAGAGTAGAGTAGAGTAGAGTAGAGTAGAGTAGAGTAGAGTAGAGTAGAGTAGAGTAGAGTAAACTTACCCAACATGTTTGACATCTTCCCATCAGAACATGGATCACAATCATAGCAGCAAAATTTCTTGCCTTCTTTCTTTTTCTTCTGATAGCCAGCAGGACAAGGATCATTACATACTGAACGGGGCAAGACCTGTTGATAAACCAGGATGGGATTCAAGACTGATGACTTGAGTAATACTGGACAGTCCTCTAATCTACCTGCACAAACAGAGTAGCAGAGATCAGAGGATAGTGAAATCTGTTCTTTTCTCACCCATGACATTAGGAGTCACTTATTCACTTTTTACATCATTATTTACACAACTAAGTTAGAGCCTTTGCTCTGTGAAACACAATGAAGCCAGGCTATACAAAATTTGTCAGCTCACTGGTTCTTAAATGGCTTATGACTTGTCAAAAATGGATGGGAGCACTTCTGATTTTCTTCTCTTTAATTATCTCTGAATTTTATTTCATTCCTTCTAGGGCTGGGGTAACAGCAAAGTACTCCATCACCCGTCCCCACAAAAGTCCCTATAAATTATAATTCCCATAGAACAGGAACAAATCAGCTATATTTTGGATACAAAGTAGTTCATTTTAACTAATTAAAGGATTTGAAAGCTGGCTGCACAATGAAACTTATCTCTGATCTCCAAATGTTTCATCCAAAATAATAAATATCTAAAAATCCATACCTTCCTAAAATATTTGGGCCAGACAATTAAATCTTCGTGAATCAAAAATTCATTCCCTTCAAGAGCTTTGAGATCCATTTTTCCAATTTTGACTTTACGATAGGAGTTGTTTGGAAACATAACCACGTTTGTAATATCAAATCCAGAAAGCACTTCTCCATGATGGTTGATGAACACAGGTTCCCCAAGTGAATTATTGAATGAAAGGCCTTGAAGAAACCAATGAAGCTAAATAAAAAGCAGAGGAAAGAAAGAAGTGGATTCATGGTAGAATGCAGTCCTAGGCTGTATTAATAAAGGAATTGTATTAAGATCTTGTTAATACCACTTTATAGTGCCTTGGTAAAACCATACTTGGAATATTGCATCCAGTTTTGGTCACCAAATATAGAAAAGATGTTGAGACTCTAGAAAGAGTGCAGAAAAGAGCAACAAATATGATTAAGGGAATGGAGGCTAAAACATATGAAAAACGGTTACAGGAACAGGGTATGGCTAGTCTAGAAAAGAGAAGGACTAGGGTAGACATGATAGCAGGGTTCCAATATGTAAGGGGCTGCTACAAAGAAGAGGGGGTCAGCCTATTCTCCAAAGCACTGAAGGCAGAAAAAGAAGTAATGTATGGAAAACAATAAAGGAGAGAACCAACCTAGAACTAAGGAGAAATTTCCTGGCAATTATAATGATTAATCAGTGGAACAACTTGTTTCCAGAAGATGTGGGTGCTCCAACAGTGGAGATTTTAAGAAGAGATTGGAGAACCATTGGTCTGAAATGGTATAGGGATTCTTGCTTGAAAAAGGGGTTGGGACTAGAAGACCTCCAAGGTCCATTCCAACTCTGTTATTCTGTTATTCTGTCATTATATTCTGTGATACAGAGTTGCAGAAGGGAGGGGGTCTTTCCCAAGAAGCTAAGAGGCAGATAAGCTTGGAATCCCTGGAATGCAGGAAGAGAGCCAGGGCAGAGAGTTTTTAAACTTTCACAGGTTATATCTAACAGCTATGCTGATTTGTGCCTTAATCTGGAAATATTCCTCTCCTTAGCTCAGCATGATAAAGACACCATTTTAAGTCCTTCTGCTATTCTTGCAGGATTACGTCAAGACATTCTGAAATTTATCTCAAATAAAAGTGGCATTACTTAAGTCCCACTGATTTCTGTAACTCAATTTTAAACATGACTATAACTAAACCATGACACATTGCACAAATCACAATTATAGGCTTTGGCAAAAGAGACAAAAATAGGGCACATATTTTGATATTGACATCAGGGTGGCTTGTAATGGATACCCGTGGTCTGAAAACTAGGTTTCCATTCATGATTTCCAGAGTTGAATGCAATGAAAATCCAATCCATGGAAGATTTCATATTGTAAATGTGAATCATGCATTTTGTTGTTCATTTTGTCATCAGACCCATCCTAAGAGAGGTAGCTTTTAGCAATAGGAAAGGTAATTTCCTTCAGGTTCAAAGTACAAAGAAGAAATGGGGACCTAGAGAAGTAAAAATTACTCAGTTGGTAACGTTCTTATGGTTCCCTCAGGTGTTATGGAGAATAAACCCACATGTTCCTCCCTTCAATTCTTGGAAGACATGTTATCATGTTATCATGTCTCCCCTTTAGCTTCTTCTTTAAGTTAAACACATTTAGTACACATTTAGCTGCATATCTTGCCACTCTTATTTGCAGTTTTTCCATTGCCTCAGGATACTTCTTGTATTTTGGTGATCAGGACTAGATACATTTCATTTCATTTCATTTTCATTTTATTGAACTTATATGCCGCCCTTCTCCCAACAGGACTCAGGGCGGCTCACAGCATATTAAAACAGTACAAAAACACTATCCCCAATAAAAACCAATTAAAAACAAATATTTACCGCTGTGTCATATTAAAATACTAATTAAAATTGTCCCTATTTAAAATTCTCCCTAGGCCAGACCCGNTTGAGGGCGCGGCGGAAAGATAGGAGATCCGGAATCGTCCGGATCTCGGGGGGTAGTTCGTTCCAGAGGGTGGGGGCACCCACAGAGAAGGCCCTCCCCCTGGGGGTCGCCAGCCGACACTGCTTGGCCGACGGCACCCTGAGGAGGCCCGCTCTGTGGGAGCGTACCGGTCTGTGAGAGGGAATCTGTGGCAGAAGGCCTCTTAGAAACTTCTTTGTAAAGAAATGACTTTGCAAGGTCAAAATGAAGTGCTTGTGCTGTTTCACATCACTTCCCTGAATAGTCCCTCTCAATCTCCTCCTGCAAATGTATTGACAAGCATGATTGCTTCAGCCTGTGCCAAAAATCTTCCAAACTGGGCACTCCTGCCATCTAGAATTCATCATGTTAGGCAAACAATTTGGACAAAGGGATAGATGGGGAAATCATCAAATTTGCAGATGACACCAAGCTGGCAGGAATAGCCAACACTCCAGAAGACAGGCTTAGGATACAGGAGGATCTGGACAGACTTGAACACTGGGCGCTATCTAACAAAATGAAATTCAGTGGTGAAAAAAGTAAGGTTCTACATGTATGCAAGAAAAACCAAATGCCCAAGTACAGCATAGGTGGCACCTTGCTCAATAGTAGTAACTGTGAGAGGGACCTCGGAGTCCTAGTGGACAATCACCTAAATAGGAGCCAGCCGTGTGCTGCAGCTGCCAAAAAGGCCAACACAGTGCTAGGCTGCATTAACAGAGGGATAGAATCAAGATCACGTGAAGTGTTAATACCACTTTATAATGCCTTGGTAAGGCCACACTTGGAATAACTGCATCCAATTTTGGTCACCGTGATATAAAAAAGATATTGAGACTCTAGAAAAAGTACAGAGAAGAGCAACAAAGATGATTAGGGGACTGGAGGCTAAAGCATATAAGGAACGGCTGCTGGAATTGGGTATGTCTAGTTTAATGAAGAGAAGGACGAGGGGGGGCATGATAGCAGTATTCCAATATCTCAGGGGCTGCCCCAAAGAAGAGGGAGTCAAGCTATTTTCCAAAGCGCCTGAAGGCAGGACAAGAAGTAATGGATGGAGACTCATCAAGGAGAGAAGCAACCTAGAACTAAGGAGAAACTTCCTGACAGAACAATTAACCAATGGAACAATCTGCCTCCAGAAACTGTGAATGCTCCAACACTGGAAGTTTTTAAGAAGAGACTGGACAGCCATTTGTCCAAAATGGTATAGGGTTTCCTGCCTGAGCAGATGACCTTCAAGGTCCCTTCCAACTTTACTACTACTATTATTATTATTATAAACCACACAGCCTTAACAGAGTAACAAAATTGGAAGGGACCTTGGAGGTCTTCTAGTCCAACCCCCTGCATAAGCAGGAGACACTATATCATTCTGGCCAAATGGCTGTCCAATCTTTTCTTAAAAACCTCCAGTGATGGAGCACCCACAACTTCTGAAGGCAACCATTCCACTGGTTAATTGCTTGGCAAGATCGACACCAGATAGGTGACCACTAGACATATGCCGAAATAATTTCAGGTTGGGTGGCTTCAACAGATGGTGTATAGCATTCCTGTGTCAGAGCCACCCAGCAATGAAGACCTTCAGCCAAACAATCCTAACAATAACACTCTCACTGAACCATGACAGGTTTCACAAATTATAAGTATGGACTTCCACAAGAGAGATAAAAATGGGGCAAATATTACTTCACCACATCCTCACTAATTTTAGAATGAAGAAGAAGCTCAGTACACATTGTACTAATTATTCCAATCTGCTTCTTTCAATGAAGGTCTTTGATTCACAACTTATTACCTTCCAAGTGTCTTGATCTTGAAGTTCATCCTTTGCTCTCTTTGCTACTTTTTTGTATTTAGATCTAAGTAAGTCCATGCCATGAAAAGCATGTGCTATTGCATAGACTGCATTATAGATACTGTAGCTGTGGCCAGTGATTTCAAATAAATGACCAGGAAGGTTTTTTAGCTCTTCCTTCCCAGTACATGGTTCAATCCTTTCCACTGGTTTATTGCTGTCTGAAAAGTAGCAATCAAAGCCTTGTTCCCAGAACTCTTTCAACAAACTATCCCGTTGAGTCTGCAATGGTTTTATGGCCCAAAGGAATTCCTCAAAACCTGACAGTTCATTGGAGTGAATAGCAAAGGAAATTGCTCCATCAAACAATTGCAAATCTGAGGATCGATGAACACTTGTTAATGTTAAGTCCATTTGAGCTGTCAGAATCCACATTTTCCCACGGCTGTTCTCTATATATCTCATGAACAGAAAAAGGAGCATCGCTGTGCTGCTTTCCCCATAGAAGATGAATGTATTGACTTTGGTGTCAACCAAATAAATAGCCAACCACTGCATAGTATGACCTTTAAAAATAAAGGAAAATGATTGCTTGGGAAATCTCTCCACAAAAGCAGAGCAGATCCTGTTCTTGGAAAGAAG
>NW_015392055.1:1324-15915 GCF_001527695.2 Protobothrops mucrosquamatus | reverse complement strand
AAGAGTCACTGAGGATCCTGTTGTAGGGATTCCTTATTCTTCTGTAAAAATATTGGTACAAAGTGCAAAATTAGTGTAATACATTGCTTATCTTGGTTTACTTTTCCTTGGCACTTTTTTTTTCTTGAAGACTTATCCTACCTTTCCTCCAAAGTCTTGAAAGAGCTTTCCTGCTGCTGTCCCTACATTTGAACTCTATAAAGTCCCCCAGTAAGTCATAAGGTGGAGTTCAACCTGTGTTTCCTTGGCCCTAGTTATAGTTAAGAAGACATACAAAATTCCATAGCTTCACTATACCTTAGGAAAATACAGATCATTCATCCACCCAATACATCTGTTCCCCAATTAGGTGGTGATCTTTGAACATTCCTTGAAGTTCAACTGTTTGGTAAATATATACATGTTCTGCAATCTGTCTAACAAATCCAATATGAGGGCAAGCAGGTAATAGCAATAGCTATTGTAAAATGAGGACCCAGATTGTTGGGGGCAATATGCTGACTCTGTAAACCACTTTGAGAGGGCAGTAAAGCATTGTGAAGCGGTATATAAGTATAAGTGCTATCTTGGGGGAAGTCAAACTAATGCTACTTGCAGCTATGCAATGACTGTAAGCTGCACCCTACTTGACCCCTCTCTCCAGCTTAGCTGGCAGTTCCCCCCCCCAACCCCCCCCCATTGCCTTACCAGGGCATAAGAATAAATAATTCTTGGTGAAAAACAAATTAGATACATTTCTAATTGCTCAGATATTCTGACATTATTGTAGCTCAATGATTTACAGTCCACAGATTTTCTTTCTTTCTTTCTTTCTTTCTTTCTTTCTTTCTTTCTTTCTTTCTTTCTTTCTTTCTTTCTTTCTTTCGACACTCTCCGTCCGACGGCGTCCCGAAGAGACAAAGACGACAGGAACGCAGGAACGTGGTGAAAGCAAGGTGATTTATTTCCCGGCAAAAACAAAGTCAGCACTGGGAGTGGTTTGCTCCCAGTGCTGTATATAGAGGTGCCACACCCCTTCCCCCTGCCCCCAACAGCAAGCCAACATCCGCCTGTATCCCATAAACGTCCCCGTAGTCCAGCCCCGTCCCTCCCTGGAAGCAGTCACGCCGGCCTTGTTCTCTCGCCGGCTGCTTGGCTGTTGCAGCAAGCCATCACCATCCCAGTTATTCTTTCTGCTGTTGCAGCCCTGCTCACGCTGCAGACGTCCTCCCTCAGGGCCCGCGCTCTCTTGGTCCTGACTGTCACATGGGCTGGCCAACGGGCCAGGGGTTGACGGCTCGGCGGGTCTTTGAGTGCAGCAGCCGCGGCCGGCCCCTTCCCTGACATCTGCGGTCCTTTTTGGTGCCCCGCGGCCACCATCTGCGATCTTCTGGCTTCCTGGCTGGACCGGAGCCAATGCCCGGCCTCCGCATGCCTCCCCCCTCACCCCCGTGCTGGGCAAAGCCGGCTGAGGCCTCCAGGACCCACGCGCGGTAGGCGGCGGCTCGGGGAAATGAGGGGAGGGGGGTGGGTCGTACCTGTTGGCCGGGTCTGCACCGGAGGAGAGCTGGGTGGCAGCGTGCGGCGGTTGGGCGGCTATGGCGGCGTGGGCGGCTGCGGCGGCGTTCGGCTGCTGCTTCCCCCCCCAGCGGATGGCAAGCCCCACGGAGCTTGACATGCGGCCCCTCTACCATGGCTCCTCCTGGAATAGAAAGGGATGTGGGTAAGGTTATGCCCCTACCTGTAGTGGCCCCTGGCCTTCCCGGGTGTTTATGGTGGAATGCCCGTACCAGTCGTGGGGCATGGACATCCCCCTCCCCAACCCACGAGGCGTCAGAGAGGGGATATCTCTTCCATCGGATGAGGTATTGTACTTTTCCGTGGTGGGTCCGGGAGTCGAGCACCTCCTGCACTTCGTACTGCGACCCGGTGACCGGTCCCAGCGCCAATTGCGACGGGGCCTGAGGAGCTAGCTTTAGAAGGCTTGCGTGAAACACAGGATGTACCTTTCCCAACAAGGGGGGCAGCCGCAGTCGTACGGTCACCGGGTTCAGTACATGCGTTACCTGAAATGGCCCTATGTATTTGGGACCTAATTTCTTGCAGGGTACCCTCAGCAGTAGGTATTTGGTGGACAGATATACCCAGTCCCCCACCTGAAAGGGTTTGTGCTCCCCCCTCCTTTTGTCGGCCTGCGCTTTAACCGCTGCTTCGGCCTGTTTGAGGGCCTCTTTCACCTGGCCCCACAACGCTGTCACCTGTGTGATCCAGGTTTGTGGGGAGTGGGGAGTGACCGTCCCCTGGGGCCACTCGGGGATGGGAACAAAGTCTAACCCGTGCACCACCCGAAAGGGGGCAAACCCTGTGCTGCCATGCACGGTGTTATTGTACGCCACTTCAGCAAACAGCAGGAGGTCCACCCAATTGTCCTGCTGGTAGGTGACATAGCTGCGTAGGTAGCGCTCGATCATAGCATTTGCTCACTCCGCCGCCCCGTTGGTGCTGGGATGATACGCCGAGCTGAGGCCTTGTGACGTCCCAAGGAGCCGGAGAAAGTCACGCCAAAACCGTGTGGTGAACTGCACTCCCCGATCCAATATGATGCGCCGAGGTGCTCCATGCAGGCGGTATACGTGCTGAAGGAAGAGACGTGCCAGTCGCTGTGCCGAAGGCAGGCCCTTGCAGGGGATGAAATGGGCCTGCTTCGAAAAGAGGTCAATGACCGTCCAGATCACAGTGTGACCACGGCTATTGGGCAGATCGACGACAAAGTCCATGGCGATCTCCTCCCACGGCTGGTGTGGGTCAGCGACCTTCTGCAAAAGGCCCAGTGGCTTTCCCACACGGGGTTTTGCGGTGGCACACACATGACACGCTTTCACGTAGGCTTCCACCTCGGGTTTCATCCTGGGCCACCAGAACTGCCGTCGAACAAGATGTAGGGTTTTGAGGAACCCGAAGTGTCCCGCTTGCTTGGCATCATGGCATCGTTTGAGGACAGTGTCCCGTAACACCTCAGGAACATACATTTTGTCGCCCTTCCAGGCAACCCCCTCCCTCTGTGTCAAAAGGCTCGGGTGGTTCCGGAGCCAGACGTCATCCCATGTGGCTTCCTCTACGCCGAACAACGTACTATTCCCCACCGTACTGGATTGGAGTCCCGCGACCCCTTGGCTATAGGGCGGCATAATAGCCTGTACCACCTCCTCCCTTTTGCTATGGTACTGTGGCATACGCGACAGAGCGTCCGCCAAAAAGTTTCGTCCCCCAGGCACATACTTCAGGGTAAACCGGAAGCGGGCGAAATACTGGGCCCACCTCACGTGCTTGGGGGCAAGGCGCCATGGTGCTTGCAATGCCGCAAGGTTTTTATGGTTGGTCCATACCTCGAACGGTAAGGCCGCCCCCTCCAACAGGTGCCTCCATGTTGCCAGCGCCCACCGAACAGCGAACGCCTCCTTTTCCCAGATCGCCCATGCTCTTTAAGTCACCGTGAACTTGCGAGATGTATAGGCACAGGGCTGTAGGACCCCGCGGCTGTTACGCTGGAGGAGTACTGCTCCGACGGCCACATCACTGGCGTCAGCTTGGACTACGAAAGGGGCATCCGGCTGTGGGTGGAGCAGTACTGGCTCTTTGGCAAAAAGGGCTTTAAGGTTCTCGAAAGCCTTTTGGCACACCAGGGTCCAGGGCAATGGCTGACTGGGTCTCGGCTTGCCGGCCAGATGTTTAGTACGCAACAGTTCCGTTAGGGGATGGGCGACGGCAGCGAAGGACGGGATAAACTGCCGGTAAAAATTGGCAAACCCCAGGAAGCTTTGCAACTGGCGACGTGTCCTGGGTGCCTGCCACTCCAACACTGCACGCGGGGCTTGCCATCCGAAGTGATAGGGATAGGCGGTGGGCCCCAGGCGAACCCTGGACCCCAGGGGCCTGCTGGCTGGACCACACCCTGCGGGCCTGTAGCAGGGGTAGACAGGGGCTGGGTCCCGGGCCCAGGTCCCTGGGCCCCTGGTGTTCTCCTTGATGGCACCTCCCACGCGCCCCTAACCCCTGACCCACCTGGCCATGCTGCTTGGGGTTGCTGAGCCGGGCCCTCGATCGCTGGAACGGTGGCAGCCGGCGGCAGCCGCAGCCGCGGTTTGCTCAGCCGGAAGTGAGTTGACTCTGTACGTTCTGATGTCCCGACCACCCGTTGCCACGAAGATGGACCCTGGTAGCCAGCCTCACCGAACCGTTCACGGAGCACGTCCATCGTGTATTCGCCAGGCGCAGTGGAATAGCTCCAGTCCCCTTCCTCATCCCCCGAGACCCATCTCTCTCTCCACTCCAGGAGAGGTGACCTGGTTTTTGGGGTTCGTGCCCGTTCTACCCCCACATTTGCCAACGCAGGGCTCTGCCACCACTCCCCCGTGGTCCCTGAGGCCGCGCCCTCCTGGGAGGTTGCAGGAAGCATGGCCCGGGTCACCTTTGGTCGAACCACCGGCTGCGCCTCCAGGCTCTCAGCTGTAGGCGTCGGGTCTCCAGCTCCAGGTAGAACTTCCTCCTCCGTTCCCTGGGGAACGTCTTGCTTGCCCTCCGCCATCCCCTCGAAACAAGGAGGATAGCTTGGGGCAGTTGGATAATGAGTGCTGACTTACTGACACTCTCCGTCCGACGGCGTCCCGAAGAGACAAAGATGACAGGAACGCAGGAACGTGGTGAAAGCAAGGTGATTTATTTCCCGGCCAAAACAAAGTCAGCACTGGGAGTGGTTTGCTCCCAGTGCTGTATATAGAGGTGCCACACCCCTTCCCCCTGCCCCCAACAGCAAGCCAACATCCGCCTGTATCCCATAAACGTCCCCGTAGTCCGCCCCGCCCCTCCCTGGAAGCAGTCACGCCAGCCTTGTTCTCTCGCCGGCTGCTTGGCTGTTGCAGCAAGCCATCACCATCCCAGTTATTCTTTCTGCTGTTGCAGCCCTGCTCACGCTGCAGACGTCCTCCCTCAGGGCCCGCGCTCTCTTGGTCCTGACTGTCACATGGGCTGGCCAACGGGCCAGGGGTTGACGGCTCGGCGGGTCTTTGAGTGCGGCAGCCGCGGCCGGCCCCTTCCCCGACGTCTGCGGTCCTTTTTGGTGCCCCGCGGCCACCATCCATGATCTTCCGGCTTCCCGGCTGGGCCGCGGCCAATGCCTGGCCTCCGCATGCCTCCCCCCTCACCCCCGTGCTGGGCAAAGCTGGCTGAGGCCTCCAGGACCCACGCGCGGTAGGCGGTGGCTCGGGGAAATGAGGGGAGGGGGGTGGGTCGTACCTGTTGGCCGGGTCTGCACCGGAGGAGACCTGGGTGGCAGCGTGCGGCGGTTGGGCGGCTATGGCGGCGTGGGCGGCTGCGGCGGGGTTCGGCTGCTGCTTCCCCCCCCAGCGGATGGCAAGCCCCGCAGAGCTTGACACTTTATTTCTTTCTTTCTTTCTTTCCTTTACTTCCTTCCTTCCTTCCTTTCTTCCTTCCATGATAAGATCCAAACTATATTACCTATGTATTGGATCATTGGTTACTAAAGAGCAGCTCCCTTTGAAGAAGACTCAATTTTTCTTTTAGAATAGGTGATGGAAATAACCAGAAATAAAGTACTTCATTAAAAGCAGAGTCACTCATTATACAGTGAAAAGTTCTGTTTTTCATTTCCATTTATAAGAATTTGACACACTGTTATACATACCAAATATTTTCTGTATCAATAAAGTTGGCAGAGCTAATACACAAGCCTGTTTTTTTCTCCCCAGAAAAGGATTGCTAGTTCCATTTCAAAGCAGAAATACATAGAGCCACAATTTAAAAATCAAAAATGCTTTTTCTTTACAAGTTGCTCTTTGCTGTTGAGGTCAGACCTCAGCAAAATAATGTAGCATTTGGGGAAAAAGATACATCCCAATAAACCAGCACTAGAAGCTAAGATGGAGAAGATCTCCACAGCAACCATATACTTTCCTTTGGTGCTCAAATACGTTGGAACAAAAGACAACCAAACACTACAAAACACCAGCATGCTAAAAGTGATGAACTTGGCTTCATTGAATGTATCTGGCAGGTTCCTAGCTAAAAAAGCCACCATGAAACTGACCACAGACAGAAACCCCATATAGCCCAAGACAAGATAAAACATCACAACAGAGCCTTCATTACATTCTGCTAGGATCTCTTCAGTCATTGATCGCATATTAAATTCTGGAAAGGGGGGAGAGGTGATCATCCACACCAGACAAATGCCTGCTTGAAGGAAAGAGCAGACAAGGACAATTAAGATGGACAGTCTTTTGCCCAACCATTTTCTCATGCTGGATCCTGGTTTGGTGGCCATGAATGCTGCAATGACCATGATAGTTTTAGCCAATACAGAAGAGACAGCCACAGAGAAGATAATGCCAAATGCAGATTGTCGGAGGAAGCAAATCGGTTGGAGAGGTTTTCCAAGGAAGAGAAGAGAACAGAGAAAGCAAAGCAGAAGGGAGATGAGAAGACTGTAGGTGAGGTCCTTGTTGTTAGCTTTAACAATAGGGGTGTCTTTATACTTAATAAATATTCCAAGTGTGAACATGGTAATGACTGAAAATAAAACAGCAACCACAACTAAGCTGATTCCTAAAGGTTCTTCAAAAGTTAGAAATGTTATGGTTTTGGGGATGCATCGAACTTTGTCCTTACTTGGATATTGATCTTCTCGACATTCAGAACAGGCAATCGTGTCTGCAAATAAGAGAGAGGTCATGAAGTATGGAATCTAATTGTCATGATTAATAATAATAATAATGATGATGATGATGATGATGATGATGATGATGATGATGATAAAGTTGGAAGGGACATCGGAGGTCATCTAGTCCAACCTCCTGCTCAGGCAGGAAACCCTATACCATTTCGGACAAATGGCTGTCCAGTTTCTTCTTAAAAACTTCCAGTGTTGGCGCATTCACTGCTTCTGGAGGCAGGTTGTTCCACTGGTTAATTGTTCTAAATGTCAGGAAGTTTCTCCTTAGTTCTAGGTTGCTTCTCTCCTTGATTAGATTAAATCTTGATTTTTTGAACTTGGCCACTTTAAGAAGTCTAGACTCAGAATTATGGCTGGAGAATTCTGGGAGCTGAAATCTTCACTTCTTAAAGTGGCTAGGTTTGAAAAGGACAGGATTAGATCATTAGATGAGTTCTAATAAATAACGTATTGAGGTGGGAATCTTCTCTATAAGTGATAATCACATTCAGGAAGCACCATAGTAGAAATATTTCAGAAGTTCCTGAAATCCAGACATGTAATGTTATGACCCACAAAGTCAAGAAGGTGAGTCCAGCTCAGGTGGTTGATGCCACCTGTACATTTTTACAACTGTCACATATATTACATATGCATAAAACAAGGCATACATTCAATCTTTTTTTAGAAATATTTTATTGATTTTTTGCAATAACAATCCTTAGTGCCTAGTGTACAGCGTGTTGTCTTGGTTCATAAATTTTGAAAAAAAAATCAATGGTAGTTAATTAACAGTCAACAATAATTAATTTTTGTACTTCCACAATTAGTATATTAATAGTATACTTCTTTGACCTTCCCTTCTCCCAATAGTATTCTCCTTCTTTAACCTTAAACAAGTATAATTGTTAATATTTTCAATACCTAAATGGTTAAATATAAACATTTTTTTCATGTTTGTATAATAACGTCCATATATGACATTTTTTCTATCAACTTGTGTTGTTTATATAAAAATCATCTTATTAGTTCACCATATAACCCATTTTCATAATTCTTATTTAAGCCTAATTTCTCCTTAATATTCAAACAATTCTTATCAGTCATAACAGAGGGGTAGAACAGTCATTAACAGAGGGATAGAATCAAGATCACGTGAAGTATTAATGCCACTTTACAATGCCTTGGTAAGGCCACACTTGGAATACTGCATCCAGTTTTGGCCACCACGATGTAAAAAAGATATTGAGACTCTAGAAAGAATACAGAGAAGAGCAACAAAGATGATTAGGGGACTGGAGGCTAAAACATATAAGGAACGGTTGCTGGAATTGGGTATGTCTAGTTTAATGAAGAGAAGGACGAGGGGGGACATGATAGCAGTGTTCCAATATTTCAGGGGCTGCCCCAAAGAAGAGGGAGTCAAGCTATTTTCCAAAGCACCTGAAGGCAGGACAAGAAGCAATGGATGGAAACTAACCAAAGAGAGAAGCAACCTAGAACTGACAGTTAGAACAATTAACCAGTGGAACAACCTGCCTCCAGAAGCAGTGAATGCTCCAATACTGGAAGTTTTTAAGAAGAAACTGGACAGCCATTTGTCCGAAATGGTATAGGGTTACCTGCCTGAGCAGGGGGTTGGACTTGATGACTTCCCTTCCAACATTATTATTATTATTATTATTATTATTATTATTATTATTATTATTATTATTATTATTATTATTATTATTATTATTATTATTATTATTATTATTATTATTATTATTATTATTATTATCTCAATATTTATCATCTAAATATCCAGATATTCCATTTAGATATACCATCCCAATGTTTTCATATTTCATGTGTTATAAAAATACTATACGGCTTATCTGTCTAATGACATCTACTTATAACATCTTTTCTGATCAGTTAATATTTCACTTATATTTGTAAAAATTAATTTGTTAAATCACTATATATCCTATTTTTGAAGTTCTTATTTAAGCTTAATTTCCCCTCAATATTTCAGTCATTCCTTAACCCTAATTCTCTTCAACTTAATTTACCTTTGAATTTCAACTTTTCATTCACATACATCATCCCAATATTTTTTACATTTTATATATTATTAAAATACTATATTACTTATATCTCTTATCCCTCTTATTTTAAGGCCCCTTATTTTAAGGCCCCTGTGTCGGCCGTGACCAGGGGGGCGTTTTATCAGGTTCGCCTGATCCACCAGTTGCGCCCTTTTCTGGACCGGGACGCTCTGCGCACAGTCACTCAGGCTCTCGTCACCTCCCGCCTGGACTACTGTAATGCTCTATACATGGGGCTCCCTGTGGGGAGCATCCGGAGACTGCAACTGGTCCAGAATGCGGCCGCGCGGGCGGTGTTGGGAGGGACTCGTCGCTCCCATGTAACACCGCTGCTGCGTGAGCTGCACTGGTTACCAGTGGCTTTCCGGGTGCGCTTTAAGGTGTTAGTTACCACCTTTAAAGCGCTCCATGGCATCGGGCCTGGATATCTCCGAGACCGCCTTCTGCCACAGATCCCCTCTCACAGACCGGTACGCTCCCACAGAGCGGGCCTCCTCAGGGTGCCGTCGGCCAAGCAGTGTCAGCTGGCGACCCCCAGGGGGAGGGCCTTCTCTGTGGGTGCCCCCACCCTCTGGAACGAACTACCCCCCGAGATCCGGACGATTCCGGACCTCCTACCTTTTTGCCGCGCCCTCAAGACATGGCTTTTTCAACAAGCGGGTCTGGCCTAGGGAGAATTTTTAAATAGGGACAATTTTAATTTAAATCTTAATTAATTATACAGCGAAAAAAATATATTTGTTTTTAATAGGTTTTTATGGGGGGACGATGTTTTATGTGTTTTAATATGCTGTAAGCCCCCCTGAGTCCTATAGGGAGAAGGGCGGCATATAAATCCATGTAAATAAATAAATAAAATAAAATATCCAAAGTTATCTGTTCTTTTAACCGTATTCAAACAAGTGTTTGTTCATATAATACTCCATCTGGTAGGGTGAGTCAAATCTCTTGAATCTGTCTCTGGCCTTCTTCTTTTGCCAAGTAGCTTTCCAAATTGATATATTCCACTTGCCAGGAAGTTCTTGTATTTTTGTAAGTGTTGTTGAGAGTGGAGAAGACAGAATGCATAAAATATATGCTTTTTGTCTTCCAAACTCTAATGGTTCCCCTGGCAGTTCTATAGTCCATTTTGTTAAGTCTTCTTTCTTATCCTCACTTTTATTTTGATGTTCTAGTGAATAAAGTATCTTTTCCATTTTTGTTATTATGTCCAAGTCTTGTAGGTTTTTTCCTGTTTGTGTTAAATTATAATTCTCTTCATTTGTAGCTTCATTGATTAAGTCATTTTCTTCTAGTTTATGTTCTGTTATCTGATTTGTTTGTTCGTTCTTTACCATCATTTTCTGAGTATTTTTTGATTGTGAGTTTAAATTAGAAATGTGCTCATTTATGTTGTCAAAGTTGTGTTTGATTTCTTCATGGTTTAAAGCTATTGTTATTTGTATCTGTTGTAGCATTACATACATTTCCTCATGGAAAGTATTTGTCTTGTCTTGAAATGTTGCTTTGAAATGTCTTTGATATTCCAGGCTAGGTCCTTCAGGAGTATTAAATGTGGTTTTCTGTCATTTATTGATAAGTATGCAATATCCATGTTATCTCCCCTTTTCAAATAATCCTTCATCAGTGCCATAGTCTCTATAATTAGCCTTGTCAAACCAGCCAAACTCAGAATGTGTGTGAATGTTGATTTATGTGAGTGGCAGGTGCTTGCACCCGCCACTCACACAAATGGAGCTATGCAGATGCGTGTGCCCATTTACCACTCTTTGGAGCAATCCCCTCTCAACCACCCCCTGTGCCGGGCTGTTTAGAGTAGAGTAAAACAAGAAATAATTTACCTGGCATGTTTGAGATCTTCCCATCAGAACATGCATCACAATCGTAGCAGCAAAATGGTTCCCCTTCTTTCTTTTTCTTCTGATAGCCAGCAGGACAGGGATTATTACACACTGAACGGGGCAAAACCTGTTGATAAACCAGGATGGAATTTAGGACTGAAGCCTTGAGTAATACTGGAAAACCCTCCTCTAATCTAAATAGAATAGCAGGTAATATCATGAAATGAAGGGCCAGACCTGGAAATCTCTCCAACACTTCCTAAAGATTGCATATGGTTGCATTCAAGCTATTCCTATCCTTCCCCTCTCTGGATTAATTGAAGAAGAGGAGAAATAGTTTTAAAAAAATACATGCTGTGAGACTGATTACTTATCTAAGTAAAAGCAGTCCCCAAATAAAAAAAATAACATTCTTAAGCATGCTTCTGACCTCCAGCTCTTCATATTTTTTTCTGGGTGTTTTTTTTACCAATCATGACATTAGGAGTCAATCACTCACATTTTATACTATTGTTTGTACAACCAGGTCAGAAGCTTTGCAAAATTCCCCATCTTCCCCCAAGGACCTCTCCCCCCCTGGTTAATTATTTGCCAGTTAAAATTCTGCCAGAGCAGGAAAATCAGCCAGACTTTGAGTACGATTTCAACTGATTAAATGACCCAAAATCAAGGTATACAAACTAACTTATCCCTGATCTCCAAATCTTCCACTGAAAATAATACAATTCCTCAAAGTCCATACATGCTTAAAATCTTTATGCCAAACAATTAAATCTTCATGAATGACAAATTTGTTTCCTGCAAGTGTTTTGGGATCCATCTTTCCAATTTTCACTTTACGATAGGAGTTGTTTGGAAACATGACCACATTTGTAATATCAAATCCAGAAAGCACTTCTCCATGATGGTTGATGGAAACAGTTTCTCCAAGGGAATTATTGAATGAAAGGCCTTTGAGAAACTGGTGAAGCTAAATAACAATGAAAGGGAACAAAGAGATGAATAAAGCAAGGTTATAAAGTTGACAAGGCTGTTGGACTCTCAAGTCACCAACCATCCCCAGGGCTGATTCATACTTTTAAACACCTATGATACTTGATAAAGCAGGTCTTAATATTCTTCCAGAAAACCAGAAGGCTGGGGGCTTGCATCGCCATTGAGGGTAAATGTTCCGTGGGACAGCAGTTGAAAAGGCCCTCTTCCTAAATCCTGTAAGTCAAAGTGGAATACGCAGTATGCCCTCCTAGCTTGACTGGGTGGAATGGGTCAATCTAATTGGGACAAGATGGTTCCTCAGATAGTCAGGTCCCATGAGATGAAGGGCTTCAGGAGTAATGGCCAACAGTTTGAATTGGGCCTGGAAGCAAACTAGCAGTATTACTCAGTAATCAAAACTGTGTGAGGTACTAATGCCATTCTATAAAGTATTAGTAAGACCACACCTAGAATACTGCAACAGTTTTGGTCACCACACTATAAAAAAGGTGTTGAGACTTTAGAAAAAGTGCAGAGAAGAGCAATAAAGATGATTAGGGGACTGGAGGCTAAAACATATGAAGAACGGTTGCTGGAATTGGGCATGGCTAGTCTAGTGAAGAGACAGACTAGGGGAGACATGATAGCAGGGTTCCAATTTTTGAGAGGTTATCACAGAGAGGAGGGGATCAACCTATTTTCCAAAGCACCTGAAGGCCAGATAAGGAATAATGGATGGAGACGGATCAAGGAGAGATTTAACCTAGAAATAAGGAGAAATTTTCTGACAGTGAAAACAATCAACCAATGGAACAGATTACCTTCATAATTTGTGGGAGCTTCATCACTGGAAGCTTTCAAGAAGAAACTGGACTGCCATCTGTCAGAAATGGTGTAGAGCAGACGTGTCAAACTCACGGCATCACATAATGTCGCATGGCATATTGGAACTTTTTCCCCATTGCTGGCAATGAGGTGGGTGCAGTTTCATCGTGATACGTCTGGCCCATGGGCCGGCAGTTTGACACCCCTGGTATAAGGTCTCCTGCTTGGGTGGGGGTTGGATTAGATGACCTACAAGGTCCCTTCCAACTCTGTTATTCTATATTCTTTATTACTTTACTTGGCAAAGTTTTTCTGGTTCTGTCAGGTGTCATGAAGAAGAAAGTCTTCTAGGTGACAGCCCTTCAACTCCTGGAAGCCATGTCCAGTTCCTGTAACCATTCTTCATATGTTTTAGCCTTCAGTCCCCTACTCATCTTTGTTGCTCTTCTCTGCACTTTTTCTAGAGTCTTTACATCTTTTCTATAGCGTGATGATCAAAACTGGTTGCAATATTCCAGGTGTGGTCTTATTAAGGCTTTATAGAGTGGTATTAGTACTTCATATGATCTTGATTGAATCCCTCTGTTAATGAAACTTAGGATTGCATTGGCTTTTTTGGCTGCCACCACACAATGTTAGCTCATATTTAATTGATTGTCCACTAAGACTCCAAGATCCCTCTCACAGTTACTGCTATTAAGCTTGGTTTCACCCAATCTATATGTGTACTTTTGGGGATGTCTGGTCATTACCTGAGACAGTTCATTTACCATTGTTTTGAACTTCAACCCTAATGAGAAAGATTTAGGTTCATAACTTGAGGACTATTTTATGCACCACTATCTCCTCACTAAATTAAGAAAGAGGAAGAAACTCAGTATACCTTTAGATTCTACTAATCTGCTCCTGGCAATGAAGGTGTTTGATATGCATATTATTACCTTCCAGATGTCTTGATCTTGAAGTTCATACTTTGTACTCTCTGCTAATCTTTTGTGTTTAGATCTAAGCAAGTTCATGCCATGAACAGCATGTGCTACAGCATAGACTGCATTGTAGATACTGTAGCTGTGGCCACTCATTTCAAATAAATGTGCAGGAAGCTTTTTCAGATCTTCTCTCCCAGTACATGCTTCATCACTTTCTATTGGTTTAGTGCTGTCTGAAAAGACACAATCAAAGCCTTGCTCCCAAAACTCCTTGAACAAACTAGCTCGTTGCATCTGTAATGGTTTGAGGGCCCAAAGGAATTTGTTCAACTCCGGCAGTTCATTGGAGTGAATATCAAAAGAAATTGCTCCATCAAACAATTGCAAATCTGAGGGTTGATGAAGGTTTGTTAACGTTAGTTCTGTTTGAGCAGTGAGAATCCACATTTTCCCAAGGATTATGTCTGTATATTTTGTGAACATAAACAGAAGCATCGCTGTGCTGCTTTCCCCATAGAAGATGAATATATTGACTATGGTTTTCCTCAAATAAACATTTATTCTACCAACTACAGGAGAATGTAACATAGAAAAAAAAGCTTGTTTGGGAATTCTCTCCAGAAAAGCAGAGCAGAGCCTGTTCTCATACAGAAGTGGATCCAGGACTTGGAGGAAATTGTCTCCACTGTCATCATCCAGAATTATAAGGCCAACCCACGTCCATCCAAAATGCTTCAGCAAATGGATTATCCCCACAATCTGAAGGGTTTCATCAGGGGCCATGCGGTAAAAGGAAGCAGCCATCTTTGTTCCATGCTTGTTTGGGGCAAAAGAGCCATAAGCGAGCTAAAATAAAATGTGCAGTTGGTTGGTTATGGTTGAAATGCATCTTTTATTTAATTCCTATCCCTGATTTAGATTATAAATTTATAAACTTTATAAAGTTTATAAATTTAGTTTAAATTTATCTCCTGCCTTTTCTTCAGGAACTCAAGGTGACATAAGCAATGCTCGAAGCAGTCCCATAGGTTTGACTGAGAGAGGATGAAGGAAAATTGTTGCATGGCATGATGGTGGCTGAGAAGGGAGAAGAGGAAGAGGAAGAGGAGGAGAAAGAGGAGAAAGAGGAGGAGGAGGAGGAGGAGGAGGAGGAAGAAGAAGAAGAAGAAGAAGAAGAAGAAGAAGAAGAAGAAGAAGAAGAAGAAGAAGAAGAAGAAGAAGAAGA